>NW_023458555.1:15964056-15969097 GCF_013731165.1 Rhagoletis pomonella | reverse complement strand
CGAGGTTTTCGAGTTTTCTGCTCTTCGCGTTTAAGGGAATCCCCTAAATATTTCCAATGGAGACCGCCTATTTCTCGTGTGCTGCAATATATGTCAGCGCTTATTGCTTGACATCTATTGCAGGCAATTCAATAGTTTGACAGCCATATTTTCATTTGAAAGAAAACGTGCTGGTGGTAACATCGATGAAATTTTGATATTAAATCAAAATAAAAATCTGTTCCCTATTGAATAATTTATGATTACGTTTTAGGAAATTATTTAGCTAGTTTTTTAAAGATTTAAATGTTTTTAAACACCGAAATTGAGAGAATGTTGTCTGGTGGCGTCATGCGGCAAATGCTTATTTCAAGACATCAAAGTGCCCACACACAAAAACTTGCAATCACATTGCTCGTCAAAATGACAGTTGGTAGGCCATCGCTGTTCGCCTGTGGAGTTCTGCGGTTACATAGACAATTTTTTGACAGGCGATAATCGCCTGCAAAAGTTGACCTGCTGTCTATTTTGAGGCAAGCGATTTTTGAATCACTTGGGGTGTTCACAGTTCGTTCCAAATTGTGTCTGAAAATGTAGACGTCTACATTTTGAGACATCTTTAGCATCAAACTGTGAGCACCCCTTTCTAGCAGTCGTCGCAAAATCGTCTCAAAACTTTGCTGGTGTTGCCAGACATTTCCTCTTTGCGTGCATTTTTTATATATTGCCTTTCGATTTTGTTTCTGAAAAATTGTAATTATTTAACTTAATTACCATTTCCTAATATTTGTTATTTCTTTTCCTTGATTTGTTTCTTTTCATCAGAAATTGCGCTCAAATTAAATGCAAATACAAAAAACGTGCCCAATAAATAAAAAAATGTGATTAGTATTGCCATAATGCAACCCTGCTGCGAGGTTGCAAAATGTAGACGCGTAAAAAACATACCTTTGAGTGTGACAAAATGTAGACGGCGTCGTTTTCCAATTTTGTATGGGAAACAACAACACCACAGATTTTACGGTTAGAAAACGTCTTAAAATGTAGACGTCTACATTTTCAGACACTATTTGGAACGAACTGTGAACACCCCAACTATTTATACGTGCGATTTTTCTTAGGAAATGTTGAATCTCATGTAAATCCAGTTTTAGTAAACGAGTATGTGTATTGAAACTTGTAGGGCTCTGTCACACGGTCAGCAATTATCACGATATTTGGATCGCGTACCATATTGCTAACGCGAACGAATGCTACATGTTCAAAATGTTTTGATAGGTTTTAAGCGCCGAGAGCGAATCTGTTTTTGAAGTTCGCATTATGAGAGTACAAGATGTACTGAGGAAATATATGGATCGCGTTTTGAAAATGCTAGGAGTTCAAATTTATTGACAGTATTGCGATCCGCGATCCAGATTTAATTTTTTTTTGCGATATGGATCACGATCCATCAATATCGTATGTTAAACCGTCAATAAAAATCGCTATACTAGAATCACGTCAATAAATGCTAGTGCTTGTTCGTACAATGTTCGGGTTATGTTGATAGCTGATATCTGCTTGTTTGTTGACACCTTGTCCATCTGGCATCAACGATAGTTTTAAAAAATGGCGTAATAACGGCTGTCAAAGAAGGCAAAACGCAAGCGTGAATTCTGTAACATTCTATATGTATATTGATTGGAGAAAATGTAAGTTTAACGAAAATCCAAGTGCTTGCAATAAATATTGTGTTTTTAACCTTGTATTTATCAAGTGTTTATGCTGTGTAGCTGGCATATGCAAGCATTCATATCCATACACAATTGTGTGTATATAAATTTAGATTGTGCATTTGTGCATTATGTGGTCACAGGCCCCATTTTAGAAAAGTTAATTGATTATATACACATACGTGGAAACATTACGTATTATTAATTAAAGTATTACAATGTGTTCTCAATACAGGGCTGCTGATCGCTTCAGATTAAGCGAGTTTTCTGAATTTCTTGACGATACTGATGGTCATCGTTTGGCGCAGTTTTTGCAGAAAAAGGGTGGGAGCGTACGTCCTGGTCGTGTGAGAATATTCGATAGTGAGCCTGAGCGTTTTAGCTTAAATGTGCGTATAAAACGGGTAAGTTCGCCACCATCACCTCCCACGGCATCATCTGGTGAAAATGAGAAAACGCAGCATTCGAATATAGAGCATAACATTAGTAAAGAAAAAATTAAAGAAGAGCCAATAGATTTGCCAATCGGGCATGTAACGGAGAACTACGTTTCAGCATCAAAAACAATTCAAACGGCGACTGCAACAGAATCTGAAAAAACTAGCAATATTAATCAGGCGGCAGATTGCAATTTTGTTCGAGTAATAGAGCATAGCTGTAGTATACAAACGCCAGAAATACCAAGAACACAGTCACGAGCGCCCAGTTCATCATGTCAAGCTGCACTAAGTTTACCAAACCAACAGCCAAATCACTCTCAATTATCGTCACGAAAACTAGAGCTGGAAAATAATAGACTACCCGCAGTTTCTGAAAATGCGTTACAATCAGAAATGTTTGAACAAACGGAACGACCTGCATCGCCACATCCAGAGCCAACTTTGCAACCGTTACAATGTGTCATAGAACCACAAAGGAACTGTGATAGTCCAACTACTAATACGAATTCACAACCTCGCAATCTTCGGCCGGTAATGCCGCAATCACCGCGATCGCCACTAACAAACTTGATTCGTAGTGGTGGCGTTAACACTGCAGACCGCTTGCGACGTCAAGTACTAAAGCGGTTATCTACTACGGGTAACAGCGGCAGGCGTACACTTCTCAAAGAGTTCGAAAGCACACTCAACTCAACAGAATTTGTAAGTTTATATTAAAATAAATTTATGGCCACATAAATAAAAGCTATTTCTTTATTTAAGGCCCCTGAAATATGCAGTACACCGATGCATCACACACCAATAGAAAACTTGCAAAGAACTCCAGGGCGACATACTAAAACACCATCTATTGATCAATCGGTTGAAATGGTCGGTGACCCAGTGAATGAGGCTCTACAACGATCAATTAATATACATTTGAGTCAACATGAGCAGCCACTTACAAAAAATATGATGGCAGCACTCGAAGAGACTTTAAAAAAATTGAACGAGATTGAAAATTCGCGAGTGCAAAGTGAGGCAGTAACTAAGGCTGGCTCAAATATCACTGTGTTACCAGGGACTCAAGAAATAATACAGCAAGCACAAGCTAACACATCAGAAAATCATCGCTCAACTATAAGCAATGCGCCAGCCACTCAAGAGTTGCTTCAAGAAGTACAAAAGGCACTTCAAGACTTGCGAAATTCACTAGTGCAGGCACCAAAAATTGTTATACCAGTGAATCAGACATTTAATAACGCTTCAGCACAACCTGAAACCCAAAATAAGGAATCGGCGCCAGGAGGTGGTAGTCAGCAACATGATGAACCGGCGCGTCAGCAAATTCTAAGTAACACTGTGGAACACTGTATTCCCTTACAATCTCATGCCTCATACTCACAATCGATTGCCTCGGAAAACCTTCCCGGTTCTGAATCGATTATGGAAGCCACACTTAACACTAGCATTTCCAAAAACCCGCAAACTTTCGTTAATCATCCGACATTTATCAACCCACGTACTATAAATTCCAATATTGCAACAGAATCAATAAGTAATATGAATTCAAATAGCAAACATAACCGAACGAGCAGCTTTGTAGCCCGCAAAACGTTGACCAATCAGAATAGCGTGCACATTGAGGAAGGTGTGGAACCATTAAAAGAGCATAGCCGTAAAGACCATCGTAGCCCTATGCGACCAATAAATCAAGCAACATTTACTGACAACAATCGTACTACCTCGCAAAAAACGTTGCCTTTGGTCATGAGCGAAAACTCATTAGGTACCCATTTTCAAAGTGACGCTGGGCGCAAGGCACATTCCACCCATACAAGTTTTGCAAATTTTACACCACTAAATATAGACGAGGCAAGTGTGAATCAGGCAAGCATTAATAAAATTAGTTCAGTACATACATCTAGGCGCCTCAACTGTACAAATAGAAATACTCTTGAAGAATCAGCTACGGCTAGATTAGCCAGGCTTTCAGCTACTGAAATGCGTACATCCCCGTTGATGACTGAGGACGAAGATGATGAAGAGCTCGATCATTTAGTTATCAAAAAGCGTTGTGTACGCCAAAGTGGTCCACTTAACCTTGCCTCCGAAAAGCCAAAGCCGGACGTACGAAGTCGACGCACAATCAAGCGTAACCCATCAAAGCGTCGTTTGGCGTACTCCAAGCTCGCGTCTCCTTCGATTACTAGTGATACAGATCTAGACTCTGGACCACCACCGGCGCATCCTCTCAATTTACAACACGCTACTTGTGATCCTTATAAAACACAAAAACGATTAAAACGGGCATTGAATAAGCCACCAAACACGCCAAAAAATGGTGAGATGTTTGCCGACGAATTGAAGGCGCACCTAGCACGCCTTACAAATCATGAAATACTTGACCTGCGCAAACGTAACTCACTGGGTCAAGCGCTAAAAGCTCCATCACGCTTAAGAAAATCTGCTGCTGGTGACAAGCAAACATTGCAGGAGCAACTACAAATTGAAGAGCAAATTCAAATGGAAATTTTGCGTCGAGAACTATTGGGGGAAGCGGAGGGATTACGTTTGGAGGTTGAGCAGACGGATCAAATTCAAAGCGGAAGTGAATATGAACGAGTCACCACTGATGACATGATTTTTAATGAATTACCATCAGCACCTGCAGCATTTAAGGATGATGATGCTACCGCAACACAGCAAACCTTCTTCCAATTGACGCGGAGAACTATACGCAATTCATCTCTTTTAGATGATAACAGCAGCGAACAAGTATCGTTCCTCCCTCCGACGCCAAGAGGCAATCGCTCATCACGAGGGAAAAAATCTCGTAAAAAGGAGGATGTGCCATTGGTAAGTAAAAAAAAAAACATAAATACAGAAAGCTAGCAGAAATGTACTTTTGTGAAGCTGTGTTTTTAATTG
>NW_023458555.1:15962423-15963956 GCF_013731165.1 Rhagoletis pomonella | reverse complement strand
CAGAAAGCTAGCAGAAATGTACTTTTGTGAAGCTGTGTTTTTAATTGCTAGAATTTTATATACCTGCTGTGATAGCTTGGGGTGTAGAAAATTTCAGAAGTCGGAACCGTTTACCAAGTTATTTTCAAGGATCTTGTAAAAAACTATGCGGGTTACTTAACAAAAATAGTGCAATTTATTTATTTAAAAAAGTGATGTCTTTAATTTACAATTTGTTTGGCAAGCTGATAAAAACACTGAATTTTTCCACAACACCTTTGAAAACCACTTCATTATATTACATGCATACATATGTTTATTTGATGTTTATTTGTATCGTTTTGAAATTTTTTATTTTAGTAAACAATTAAATATTAAAAAAATATTCATATATACTAAATATCTTTTAGACTGAAACAAAAAAACGTTATATTGCAATACAGAAAAAAGTTGGAAAACGTCGGCAATCAAACCTGTCTAAACGTTCGCTTTACACCAAAGGGGAATCTGGATCTGAAGAAGACTTGCATGCTGGAAAGGTGCCTTCCGAGAAGGAGAATCCACCACATACGCCACCGTTATTAGAACCCATACGGTCCCCACCTGTAATTTCGCCAATATACCACTTGCATGTACCATCGCCGCCACCGCCACTTGTTGCTTCACGAAACTCTTGGCGTGCTCAATCAACCACGACAGCTTCGCCACCAATAGCGCCGTTATCAATGCAAGAATGTGTATTGCCACCTGCACCGTTTTTGGATAATAGTGCTGAGAAAAGCCCGACAAAAACAACCAATGAAATACAAGTGGCGCAACAACAAACGAAAAACGATGATGCAGTATTCAAAAAACCAACAATGCCTGCACCGCGTGCTGCTCACAAACTAAGAAGCAGCACAAAGGCAAAAAAGGCAACAACATTAGAGGTGGCTGACAGTAGTGCTACTGATTCTACCGTTACGCAGCCTTCGGATGAGCCTGAAGGTGAGTTTTAAATCTTTGTAAGTACAAAAATATTAAAATTTATTACTAAATGATCTTAGGATTACGACGATCAAAACGTGGACTGGTGCCAAGAAATGATCCTCCCTTTCTGCAAAAGTTGGTGGAAGCAATAGAAAGGAGGAGCTACATTTCAAAAATGAAAAGATTAGAAAAGTCTAGATTATCAGAAGCCGCTAATACTATAAGCAGGCCAATCGCTTCAAGCACGGTTAGAAAAACCACTGCAAAAGCTAACAGTCGCGGCAATAAGAAAGCTGCAATCAACCCAGAACGTAATTTTAGTTACCTGGGCGATACAAATACAACATCTGGCACGAGCAGCTTTGCAAGCTGTATATCGAAAAATGATGTGAATGGGGTGCGGCCGATTACAGAAACGGTATGCGAATATCATGTTGACGTTGTCGCGGCAGAAAAGGCAGCAGCTGGTGCACAATCAACGAGTGTTAGTGAGGTGCCGGCAGCCAGCACTAAAGAAAAGACATCCACAAAGAAAACGGTAGGCCGGCCAAGGAGAGGTACAACCAATGTGTTGCAATCAAACGC
>NW_023458555.1:15953501-15962413 GCF_013731165.1 Rhagoletis pomonella | reverse complement strand
GACCAGCTAAAAAATAAAGCCAACAACTCAAGTGATGAGACATCTGGACAGGAAACGCCTACCACCACCGACGACACATCGTCTGCGACAATAAGCAGAAATAGAAACCGGAAATTACGTGTGCGTTTGCGACGCTTAAGTGATACCACTCCAACCACAACATCACAAAATGTATCGAGCCCTACGTCGTCAATACAAGCTTCAACTTCGAGTCAAACTACAAACGATAATGAGTTGTTGACTTGGCTTAAGAATGTATCGCATCTGCAGTCTGAAAATAACCATGACCACGTTTTCATGGACATGCGACCTTGTAAGTTTTATAAAGTAAAATACATTGAATATATGTAGCTGATACAAACATAAATAAATTCTATCATTTTATTAGCGACCGCTGGCAGATTGTACTTTACCGATTTAGATGGTATTGATTATGCATTCTACGATACGGAAGAGATAACTAGTTTGGGTTATTTACGCTTTAAGCCGTTGCAGTGCAAACCATTGAAACGAACTAAGAAATATCATTTGGTAAGTGACAGTTGATAAGTTTTTCTGTATGATTTTTCACCACTCCTATATATGAAAGATTTCCCACATCAATTGCAAATAATTATATTTGTTGTTATACCAATATTAAAATTCCCGAAATAGTTTTTGAGGAATCGGCAGAAGTGAAAATCCGTATTTTTTTATGTAGACGCAACTGGCGTGGGAACGAACAAAGAAGTTAAACAGTCGGTTGATTTAGTTTTACTTCCATGAATTTTTAAATTTAATCGAAAGAGTTTTTCAATAGTTTTTTGAAATACTTATTTTCCTTTCTTCTTCAGCATTTTGTTGTACTTGCGGGCAAATTTCAAATTGGCACCGAGCGCGAACATGGCACATTTGGGATTGGCGATATGGTTGCTATCAACATCGGTAAGTGTAAAAAAGGATAACTATTTTTAAATTTCCGCTTTTATAAAAAAAATGTATTAAAATATTTCTTTCTTTCAGGTTGCCGTTATAAAATCACTAATTTAGATAATGACGTTGCTATTTTAATGGTCGTTAAAAAGTAGTGGAAATGCATTTGCGAAAAGCATTTAAATAATACCCCGGTGCATTCACAGGCAAAGGGCGAGTTCCAAGTTGCATGTTGTTTTGTATTGATGTGAAATATATACACAATATATACAATGTCAGTAGAACAACTCAGCTGTTTTTTTTTCAGTTTAAGCATAATAAAAATTAATCATGCGCGGTATGCTCGATGCATGGGTATCTGCAACACATAAAATGCAAATCGCGGATACATTGCACAAATACAAAGCAACATGCAACTTGGAACTCGCCTAAATATGCATTGAAATTATTACATATATAATATTTCTTTTCTACATACGAATGTATTTTTGTTCAGTTTTTCTTTTGTAATTAGCTTTAATTGTAGTAGTGTAGTGTCCTCAAGCAAATTGCCGCATCCATTTGCACTTTTGTTTCCATATGAAGCATACGTGCTAAATAATTTTGTATGTGTGCACTGTAATAATAAAACGAAAATTGTTATAGCACACTATTTTCTTGTTATATACGCTGCATCTATTTTCTATTCAATATTTTTTTTTTCGATTTCACTCAAATAAAAGTTGGTTTTGTTACAAATTGAATTTTTGGTACATTTAGATGTTAAGTTGCTGGAAATTGCATTGTATTCGCTTAACATACATACTCAAAAGAAAAAGGAATATTTATTATATAGCGATGGCGTATAGACAGTATTGGCTCGTATGCATATTTGCTTTATTTAAATATCAATTGAGGTATTCACAACGGTGTCGTAAGTATTTAATTGTTGTATGTCGTAAACTTTAAACAGCTTAAAAATATTAAGAGTGCTTTCAAGGAACCATAAAAGTTATATGAATTTTTCGTGTTAAAATATATTTTTGTGGTTTCTAGTCTTCTAGAAATTTATTTAAGCTTTTAAAGTTTAGGACATACAACAATACGTGCTGCAAATTAGAACCACTCTGCTTTTAAGGTAATTATAATTTCTGAAATATTCTAATTTCTGAACGTTTTTTTATTCGAATAATAATTGAAAATTGATTAAATTTACTTAAAAAATTACAATAGAACTATTTTTTCACTTCATTTAATTTAATAAAAACAAAACCTAACAATCCAGTGCAATACATGTAACATGTATTTTTTTTTTTAAATACATACATATATGGTTGCATTAAATTAAAAACAGCGGGGAACACACATAAATTGCTGTGACCCCTTTTTAATTCTACTTTGTTCAAACAAAATACAAAACTAAATAGGGGTTTTCCTGTGGTCAAATCAAAACAAAACATTTAATTCTAATTTCAAAGCGTTAAATGTTTCACTAACGCTAATTCTAGTTTCTGGAAGATTCGAATTTCAGTCGCCATGATCGAGCAATCGTCGGCATAGGAGACAATCGAGACTACCTCTGGTGGTTGAGAGAGCTTTGAAATATAAAACAGTAGCGGGGAAAGGACACCACCCTGAGGAACCCCCTGTTTTATTTTTCGCTGCTTACTCGTTTTGTCTCTAAATATTACCGACGAATGTCGACCACTCAGATAATTTGCCGACCACCGTTTGAGCCTCTGTGCGAGAGAGGGGGCCTCTATATCTTCTAGTAGCGTGGAATGGCAGACGGTGTCAAACGCCTTTGACAAGTCCAACGCTACTAGAATCGTTCTCTCACAGGGACGGTTACGGTTAAGGCCACGAGTTATCTGAGTGTTTATGGCGTTAAGTGCTGTTGTTGTACTGTGCACTTTACGGAAACCATGCTGATGCTTCGCTGGCGTCAGGTGGTTTGTGAAGTACGGGAGTAGCAAGGCCTCGAATGTCTTCGCTACCGGGGAAAGGAGTGTAATCGGACGATACGAATCTCCTTTGTTGGCGGGTTTCCCTGGTTTGAGCAGTGGGGCCACTCTCCCCACCTTCCAGATGTCTGGGATGATGAGAGTGGCCATTGACAGGTTGAGGACCTCCGTTAGGTACGCTACCCCCGCAGGACCCAAATTTTTCAGCATCAGCATGCATATTCCGTCGGGACCCATGGCTTTGGAGGCTTTCGCCTTCCCGATGGCCACCTGAACTTCATCGCAAGTGAAAGCAAGGGGGGCACAAGTTGTTGGCAGTTTGTGCAGCCTTCTGGTCACTCGACGCTTGGCTTTGTCCACCGGAGGATGCAGTATGAACTGCCGGCTAAAATAGCTCGCGCATCGCTCCGGGTCCGACGGAGCATGGTCGCCGAAGGAAATTTCGAGTCTGTCGTCGTGCTTCGTCGGATTAGACAATGACCTACCGGTTGACCAGAGCTTGCTCACACCAGAGGTGAAATTACAAGTCTTCAGGTGCTCCTCCCACTTCTTCCGCTTATGTACGTTTACAAGTTGCCGAATCTGCGCGTTGAGATCCCTGATACGGGGATCTCCGGGATCGGCCTGACGAAGGCTATCACGCTCATCAGCTAGAACAGCCGCTTCGGCAGGGAAGTTTGGACGTGGGTCCGATATACATCCTGCCGGTATGAAGCGAGCTGCAGCAGCAGTGATAAGCCTGCGGAACTTACGTTCACCGAGATGGACGTCGGTTGGTGTGGGGAGCGCTGCGAAGGTGTTTTCGGTAAACTCCGCGTAACCTTTCCAATCAGCTTTAGAAAAGTTGATATAGGTCCGGTGTTTGGCGGAGGCAAAGCCGGTTGGTTTATCAATCGAGATGACTATGGGTAGATGGTCTGATGCTAGAGTCAGCATAGGTCGCCACGTTATGCTGTTTATCAGACCAGCGCTGACTATTGTGATGTTTGGCGAGCTACTGCAGTTACCCATAATCCTGGTGGGTGCGTCGTCATTCATTGTGCAGAATGTCGAATCGTCTATCTGCTCAGCCAAGTCTATTCCCCTACGATCGTTTGACAGGCTTGAGTGCCAAAGATCGTGGTGCGCATTAAAGTCACCTACTACCATACGGTTTTCACCTCTGAGGAGCGCACCTATATCAGGGTGATATCCTGCCGGGCAGCAGGTGACAGGGGGTATGTATATGTTAAATATTTCGAGCTCGACATCGCCTGACCGGATAGCGATGCCCTGACATTCTAGGGTGGTATCCCTGCGGTCGATGTCTGCTTCGATAAGACGATACTGCACGGTGTGGTGCGTGATGAACGCTAAGCCACCACCATTATCTCGCTCGCGATCTCGACGGTGCACGTTGTACCCGGCGCAATTCAACAAAGTTGAATTGCTGTGCAACTTCGTCTCTTGGACCGCAGCTATTAATATACCATGCCGACACATGAAGACGGTTATCTCCTCAATCTTGCTCTGTAGCCCGTTACAGTTGAATTGAAGGAGCTTCATGTGGTTCGGGAGACGTGTCGTGATGTGGGGTGTAAGTGAGGTGTATGTTCTTGCCGCCGTTGGCTGTGTGTGCTGCTGAGGTGATTGCCGCCCTGTGGTGGTGGTGGGGGGCGTCGCAATTGAAGTCTGCGACTGAGCAGCGCAACACGGGCCCTCGAAGTTCCCCGTCCAATCTCGCGTGGTACGCAGACCTGAACATGCCCTAAAGTGGCACCAGCCAAGGCAAGTGTTGCACTTGACTGATGTCACATTACGGAATATTCTGGTCTGACATACCGTGCAGATTGTAGGGGGAACCAGGAGTTGTTGGCGGCGGCGTGTGGGTGGTGGTGCGGTTGTGTGTGTTATGTGGTCTGTGGTGGCTGTGGTACGGTCTGTGGTGTTATTATGTTGTTGTGTTGTGGCGACTGTGTGTGGTTGCTGTGTGAGTGTGTGGGGCTGCACGGGCGGGCTATGGTTTGCCGTGGAGGCTGCTCTGTTTGAGCAACAGGGGGCCACGTACGACGTGGTCCACTGTCTGTGTGTCCGTAGTCCCGAGCAGACCCTGAGGTGACTCCACCCCTCGCAGGCATTACACTTGACTGAGGTGGAGTTGTGGCGTAATCGTCTTCGGCATACACAGCAGGTGTATATTTCTAGCCCAGGGTTTGACTCGATGCCAGCCCTGAGTAGGAGAATGCGTAGTGAATGTTGCCCTATGGACGGACAACTTCTGAGATACTTCGCCGACCTAAACGGGGTTAGATCGCCGAAACAACAGCCCTTGGTCGGGTGAAACCCGAGTCATTCCGGTACGTAGAACCGGCTGTCATCTCGTTAACTACACTATTTAAAAAGTTATTGATGCAAATATTTTGGTTTCCCCATAAGGTCAACATTACAGTCGAAATCTGTAAAGCGTTATTCTCGAATTCAGGTTTTTCGACTTAGGCGATTATTGCAAATGACCACAGATGTGTCTTTATAATCATATTCCCCTTCACCTTTGCCTTTATATTAGTAAAATTTTTAAATTTACCTTGATCTTAAATTTTGCATTTATCTCTACGCATCTTTGTTTTTGTTTTTATTTTAACCTCTGCCTTTATCCTTTTCTTTATCAATAAAATAACTGCGGTTGTGATTGCAACTCGAACAAGCCCTTTATTTGCGTTGCCAGTGGCTGAAATAGTATTACGGATGGCAACTGCATTTCTATGGAAATTTTGATTCAGAAAATTTATTTTTCAACTGGTTCTGCAGCTGGTTTTCACACAAGTCTTGCTTGCTGGTACCTCAAAATTCCATTATCTTCAACTATTCATAATAAATATATATTTTAATTTCAGTGGCGTTGCGCATCGGCAACCCAACTGAGGTTGCGTTATACATAATCGACCCATTAGACCCCGAACAAACAATAACATACACAGGTACATCAATTTTTTCCATATACGTACTTTATTTATTTTGTCTTTAAGTTACTTTTTTCTAAAGTAATCAATTAAAAAGTAAGAACATTTTAACCGTTAGCGGCGCTAGTTTCCATTTACTAATTGAAGCTATTTAAGAGGATTTCTAATTTAATAGAACAGAGTGAAAAACATTTGGCTACCGTTATTCTTTAATTATTGTTATTATTTTTTTTAAGTATTATTCATAAATATTGCTTTTAGTTTGCTGCTACATCTGCTGTAACCGTTGCCCTCAATAGTATTTCAACGCGTAAGGTAATTGCTGGCATAAACGCAGTTCAGTGTGAATGTATGTATATGTATTTAGAGGGGCAGTAAATGCTTTGCTGGAATTGGAAATGTGTGCTCTATACTTTGTATGAATGTCTGATTCTCGAAATGCATATGCGTCTTTTAAGTTTTTTGTATGTAAGTACGTATGTATACATTCGCAGGCAGCAGCAATGGCACAATTCCCTTTATAGGTTTTAAGTAGATATTTAGCGTTTCTCACCATCAGCAACATTCTGTCAAGCAAAATCAATTAAGTTTGCATTCCTTACCGCTTTATTGAACATAACAACCTTTCACCTTTTCATATTCAAATTACGTATTCAACTACATATAAATGAATTACTGATTTTAGTACTTATCATACTTGAATCCGCTAGTCTTTTTTTTACAAAGTTACACCTTTTCCTATGCTACTCGCAACGTTTTTGGTTGCGATATCCTTTTTATACATTCGCGTGTGGACACAAACTTTTGGATCACACACTTTTAAATAAATTTCATTAATAAACTTTTGACTTTGTGTTGTTAGTATGGTTGGCTTGCGCCGGTTGCGTTTGCACTTTGGTCATTTTACAAACTGTATCGTAGAGTGTAGGGAAGTATTGTATGAACAAGTACGCAGATGCGAGGTAAGCGCAGATGAGTATGGTCAGAAAGAGATCGAAGACGGCAGGTTTTACATGATACACGTTAAGGCGGGCCTCTTGACCCTCATAAAGCATAAAGTCCGGATCGCGTGTATCAGGTTTATCATACATTATTTTCACATTCTTTAGGTACTTTTCGAAAGCATTTTTCAGGTCGTTGTTATGTAGCGCGGATTTTAGCTGCAGGTAGCATTTGATGAGGTTTTTGTTAATTTGCTGCAAATTTAAAAAATTTCAAATTTATTTAGCTAAAAGAATTACATGTTCCTACTCACCAATTCACCGGCAAAAATTTCATTTGGCTCTTGTATTCCATAGACATAGTGAGCCAATGATTCAGCAATTATTTTGGCATGTTGCTGAGTTTGCGCAATAATCTGAGCATCGGACTCTTTGAAGATAGTAGGACGCACGGGCTCTCTGGGCGATTTTAGCGCAGATATTGTGAAGGCAGGCAATCGTTTCATACTAAAACGTTCATGCTCCCAGGCGAGTTGTATATCGGCTAAATTGATTTTCTTGTGCACACCATCGACTGCGACATTGCCGTATTGTGCGGCTAAAGTTTTGAGTAGTTTGAAGAAATCGTTCATTGCTGTGCCTTCTTTGGGTGGTTTAGAAACGTGCATATAAAGACTTCCTGTTTCAGCATTCAATGGCTGTGTAATCGTATCCAAACATAATACGAAGTCAACGTTCTGTAGGTGAAAAAAATTACAAAGCATTAGTAAAACTATAAAACAAAGATCAGTGGTAAAATTAAATATTAGTAGCGGTTATCAAAACGTTGTGTATTTGCAAAAATTACATTTCAAGTACTTCTAGCAAAATTTACACTAAACTGTGGTCTAAACTATTATAGAATTTTAGGTAGTCAAATCCAATTCGACGTCAAACCTCATCTTTAATGCTATTTGCTTTTTTGGCCGCAATCAAAGTGCCCGTAATGGACACCAGGTCCTCCTTATGTCCACATGGCAGCAATTTTTATAGATTCATTTACAGTTATCAACGCACATATTTATGTAAATACAATATATTTATGCACTTTATAACTTTACCTGCAGCTGTACATTCTCATCCAGCCACTTCTTGACGCCCTGGAAATTCAAAAGTGTACCCGATTCGGTGAGTAAAAACAGCAGTCGATACTTAGGAACTGCATTTGGAGTATTGTGCATTTTGCTGAATACTTCGGCCAGTGTAAGCAACACAGCGGCATCAGCGTTTAGTGGGTAATCCTTAGTAAGGAAAATTAAGTTAAATAACTAAAATGTGCATTAACTTATTAGTTATGTAAATACATTATATAGTCCAAAAGTGTTGAGATGCGCCGCCACTATAATCAATGGCAATTTGCTGTTGACTTCACTACCGCCTTCAACTTGTTTTAATAGTTTTGAAGTTGCTGCCAGTTCACCTTGGATAATTGGAATTTTACTATTCTTGCTAGCCGCGTGACTGGCACCAGACACAATAACCTGATATCCATTAGCTGAGATTGAAGCAAACAGTTCTGCTGCAGCGGAACTACGCTGGGATTTGCCTTCAACATTATTACTGCTGGTTCGAGTGACGTCTGAAATAATGCGTTCCAATTCAGTATTGTATGGCGAAAAGTAAATAGGTATTGAGTTCGGTTGTGCCAGCATGGCTTGTTCCAGCAAAATGAGATGCTGAAAAGAAATTGAAGTGCATTAAAGTTAATCAAAAGCCTGTATTAACTGATTTCTAATACGTACCTCTTTCTCTTCAAAAGTCATTGCGCTAACATTCTTGGGTAGCAGTATAACTAAGCCACCCGCTTTTTGGCGTATCTCGCGAAACTGATCAATTGTTAAATCTTGAAGTCTAAATATTTTGTAGTGATGGATCATATGCATTTACTTTAATTCAAATCAATACTTACTTGGCCAACACACAGTGCCTGCCCGTGCTCCAAGTATAGAGCGATTTCGCTTCTAGCGACAAAGCAGATGCACGGCATCCTAAAATAAAGAAAAGAGAGAATAAATTGCAAATCTATGCATGACGTTAAAGGAGCGTAAAATTCGTATCACTTTGAGAAATGTTAACTCATCTGGACGTGGAAAAATTTGGTCTACCAGCAGTTCCTAACCTCAAAATCTGCATTAGCA
>NW_023458555.1:15948256-15953491 GCF_013731165.1 Rhagoletis pomonella | reverse complement strand
AATATAGTGCGCTCAATAAGACTCAAAGAACAACCTAAACTAAGAGTTCATTATGAGCATAAAGGCTCCGAAATAGGGCTCCTTAAAGACTCATTTATGACTTCAAATATTTGCTTATTAATTGCAATTATTATTTTTTGGCTTGTGATTAATCATATAATTAATTAATCGATTATTTTATTTTTTTTGCCATCCCTACTAGTAGATTAGCGTGATTAAGCAGTTTTATTTTATACTTTTCTCTATTGCTGTCGATTTCGGATTTAACCATCGGTATACTTTATATTTTCATTGCGGACATACCACGATGCTCCCGTTAAAGCCCTTAAGCTGAAATTAGTCAAGAACGTAAACCTACCGGTACGTAAACCCGAGTCAGCTGACACGATCTGTCTTACCAAAGCGCCATGTAAATGAAAACTCAACACCGCAGAATTTTTCTGTAGTTGTAGCCCGTAGCGCAGAAATCTGCGGAATTTAGATTTTCCCGTGTCAGCTGATTTCTCCTTCTTTAGATGGTTGCCACTTCGTCAGTTTTGCAGATGGTAAACATGTTATAAGTTCCTATTCGAAATATGTTTAAAATATTTGAAATTTACTATTAAATAAGGTTTTTGTTGAAAACTAAGTAGTTTATATTTAGTTACAATCTATAATAGCACGAAAAATTGTGGTTGAAAGGGTAAGTTTATGAAAAGGCATTGAAGAGTGCCAACAGTGTAGTAAGCAACACTGAGGGCTCCAGTAATCGACAAAATTCTGCGTATACAGACTGCGTTTAAGTATACGTTCTGCGTTCTCGACTAATTTCAGCTTTAGCGTTTTCGATTGAAATCTTTGGATCCTGTCAATGTCCAGTTCAAGTTGGCTGACTAGATTCATTTGTGTAATCTTTGTTGATACGTGTTTGCGCTAAGTTAGTCTCCTATTCAATGAAAATGCTGAAGTCTAGAAAAAAGAAGTCTGATGAGGAGATGTGGTGATCTCCCAAATAGTGCTATAACTTCTACCGCTTAGACTTTGTTGCTTTTTCAATTTTTCCTAATAAACAATACAAAGCTCAATAAAAATATGAAAAATAAAATGTTAACAAGCCACAATAACATTGACGAAAATGTTGTATGTTTACACTTCTGTTCGTTGGCTTTTATGCGCCAGTCGGTCAGCTTCTAGTACTTTTGAAACTCATTGGGACATTTATTACGAGTAACTAAGTATCATCAAGTATCAGCAATATCATCTGCGAAGGTGGATGTTAGTATATCCTTGCTAGTTGGAATATCTGAAGTGTAGACGGCGCAGAAACATGGACGATGTCAAGCAAAGCCGAGAAGCGCATTGGCGCCTTTTGGGAGAACTATTTTACCCCACGTCTCCATTTTCTACTAAATGTGTCTTAACATCTGTAAAATTTCTATTTTAACTTTGTCCCGTTTTCTCATGTGGGCAACTTGCTGTCTTAACATATCACTTTCAAAATGGCATCAAATGGTGCGGTAAAAATGAAAACTGAATTGTCGAACTACGAAGTGACTGCTGATGTTAAGACAGCGATGGTAAGAAATTCCGCAAGACAGATATGGTTTAACAGTGGAAATTTGCAGTCTCCACTTAACACTTCTGTCTTAGTACACATTTTTTAACAGAATCTTTAGAAGGTGGAGACGTGGGGTTACGCAAGTTCTATGGCCATAACGGAATGACGTATGTATGTACAAACTTTATAACTGCAATCCAAAATACGATGATTGCGTGAGTGTGAACATTTCGTACGC
The DNA here is from genome assembly GCF_013731165.1 of Rhagoletis pomonella. Lineage (NCBI taxonomy): Eukaryota > Metazoa > Arthropoda > Insecta > Diptera > Tephritidae > Rhagoletis > Rhagoletis pomonella. Next base: position 15,951,716 of record NW_023458555.1, on the reverse strand, counting down.
ACGACTTGGACGTTCCGTTGAAAATATCTTACGACTCGGTACCAATATTATTAATAGTCACCATACTTGGGCTGGCGCCTAAAAAAGATCTATTGTGCTAAACCGTAATTGTAGGCTATTAAGAAACTATGATACTTAAGAAATTAAGCAGACTGGAGGGTGCCGTGCTCCAAATTTTGGATGGAGATGATAATCGTTCCCCAAGGTGTAGCAGTCTGCGATTCATGATACGCGGGCAGTCACAAAGAATATGCTCTGAGGTTTCCTCCACCAGCCCACAACAGTCCGTCTCTCAAGAAAGCCCCATTTTGTTCAAATAATACCTTAACTTACAGTGTCCCGTAAGGTAGCCTGTAAGAATTCTAAGACCCTCCCGGCTGAGTACAAGGAGTCTTTCTGGGTTCCTCCTGGAAGGAGTTATAAATTTCTTTGATTGTCTCATTCTCTTTGACTTCCGCCAGTGGCCAGCAATCTGAGATTCTCCACAACTTCTGAGCAGTTCTGTAGTGTATCCTTTAGATGTGCCGCAAAAATGCTCAGGACCATGCACGCGCATTTGGCCTCCAAGTTTTGCGAGATTGGCAGCCCTTTCGTTGCCTTCAAACCCTTTATACCCAGGGAACCACCCCAGCGTAACTCTATTTTGTCAAAGGCTAATTTCAGTAGCATGATATCTGTGAACTTGGCAGCAGGATCATCCAGAAAAGGATTGAGAATCTCCAAGTGACCCCAAAGATCCCCAATGTAATCAGGACAGCCGTAGAACGCTCCAGAAGGCCTCCTTTTCAATTAGAATAGATAGAGGAGGAATGTTTGAAATCACATCCAAGGCATGCGTTGAACAGGTGCGCATAGCTGTTGTGATAGCCGCGCAGATCAAGCGGTGTAGCTTGAACGAGATGGCACCCGCACTTACTTGCTTTGCTTTTCGCCACCAGCACAGTGCCACATTTGTAAAAAGGGGTTTCACGACCGTACCGTAAGACCAATACGTTAGTTTGGATGATATTCCCCAAGTTTTGCCATGTAATGTAGTCTCTAGCAGGCATAAAACGTCCTTGTAGTCTTGTTGGTAACATTAAAGATATGTGAGTTCCAATAGAGTTTTTTGTCCAGAGTAACTCCTAAATACTTCAATTCTTCTAAGAACACAATTTCTGTCCCTGCCAAGGAGGGTCTAGTCAAGTTGACTTTCCTTCTTTTGGTAAATGGGACAACGGCGGACTTCAGTGGGTTTATTGACAATCCATTTGAAGCAAACCAGTATTATCTAATCTTAGCGCGCCTTGCAATCTGGAACAAATAGTGTCCTCGTTCCAGCTGACAACGTAGATGACTAGATCATCTGCTTGTCCATATGCCTTGAATCCATTGCCATTTAGCTTTTCCAGGAGTTCGTCAACAACCATAGTCCATAGTTGGGGCGTGAAGGGAGAGCCTTAAGCTGATGTCACATAAAACTTTTGCTTCGCTTTACGTGACAGATTCGCTTTGACAGATAAGATGAATTGTATGAAAATGCACAAAGCATGCCATATAAATCGTTGAAGCGGCAGCGCGAAGCGAAAAGATGGTCAACTCCCATCTTTTTGCGTGCTTTGACAATCAGCCGGTTTAATATTTATTTTGTTTCGTCCAAATTCGGGTTTTCATGCAGAAACATAAAACTTAATTACATTGCTGATAATTTTAAATCAAAATAATTAAAATCCACAGCAACTTTGATGAGTAAAAAAGCGGTACAACATTGTTTTCTTTGCGTTCATTGTGGCATACCTTTTGCGTCTGGCGCTTTGCTGGCAAAGTTATAAATGTCACGCAAAGCTACAAAGTTTTATCTGGCATCAGCTTTAACGACACCCACGGGTGACCATTACTGCTTGCCTAGTGTCTCATAGTGCCGCTATTATAGTTAAAAAAAGTGGCGATTTATTTTACAACATAGTCTCCTTTTAGCTAGATAGCCTTGACCCAGCGATGCTCCAACTTCTTTAACCCGTCTGAAAAATATGTCTTCTCGAGATCTGCAAAGTAGGCCTCCGTGGCGGTGATGACCTCCTCATTCGACTTAGATTTCGGCCCGGTGACTGAAGTTTTCAAAGTTTGGAAACAAAAAGAAGTCGCACGGGGCCAATTAGGGAATACGCCCAATTGGACCAACTAAAACACTGTCCTGAAGTGGTCTCACGGTTGCACTTGTTGTCCGCGATTAGGCTGAAATTTGTCTTCGAGAATGTACTACACGATAGTAAACTTGCCTTGTGCTAGTGGCGCCATCGTGCGGAGAGACTAAGTACTTATCGGACTGCCCTCGTATGATCCATCAGTTAGAAGGCTGGGAATATCCTTCCTTATCATAGCTGTCGATATTGCTTCATAAGACGTATTGACGAAAGCCGGTACCAAGAGGTAGATAACGAAAGTATAGGCGCGCACAAATACGATGGAGGGATCAAGTGCAGAAGAACCTGTGTACACTTGGGTACCGGCAGAGAGAGAGCGCCAATTGGCGAAGTTGTATTTTCACGGCCCAGGCCGGAAATCGGTTGCAGTGCCAAATTATGTATCAATATTTTTAGTTAAAATTTTTTTGCTAACAAGGTACAACATCTCAGCATATGTACATACTTTAATATGTAAATACTTACGTATGACAAATGTAAATTTTTAAAAATTTCCTACAAAATTTTGTCTCCTCTATTCCCTCAAATGAGGATATTATTACAATGAACTTAATCAAAAACGTATTATATACTTACATATATATTATTTTGAAGCAAACGAATGAGGGCAAATATTATTATATACAGCTACGGAAAAAGGGAAAACAAACAGTTCGACATGCAAAGTAAATCATAAAACAGAAGAGTGTAAATCGAATTTCCGTTATCGCCTTTGGATTTTCCTTATCGCATTTACAAATTTGGGATAGAATAAACAAATTTCACAGCTACTTATTTATGTACGTATGTAGTACATACATACGAGTGCTTACAAATGTATAAAAAGGATACGGAAAGTGCGGCTGATACAAGCGAAATAAGCAGGAAGTGTGAAGTACTCGCAGTTCACATTTCAACGTTTGCATGTACCCAGCAGTGAAAGCTGCTTAATTTGCAGCTCAATTAGGGTTCCATATTAGCAACTGCTTAGTATTTTTAACATGGCGATGTTTATTGATCCGAGCCGTTCGCCACAAAACGGGGTTTCAGACAGGGCGACTCCCTTTCATGTGACTTCTTTAATCTGATGTTGAAGAAGATAATAAGAGCTGCAGAACTGAACCGCTCAGGAACAATTTACTACAAGAGCGTGCAATTGCTGGCTTATGCCGATGACATCGACATCATCGGTAACAAAAACCGCGAAGTCTGTTCTGCCTTTTCCAAGTTGGATAGGGAAGCAAAGCGCAAGGGTCTGGTGGTAAACGAGGACAAGACGAAGTATCTCCTGTCATCAA
>NW_023458555.1:15941096-15948156 GCF_013731165.1 Rhagoletis pomonella | reverse complement strand
GCTTGTGATTAATCATATAATTAATTAATCGATTATTTTATTTTTTTGCCATCCCTACTAGTAGATTAGCGTGATTAAGCAGTTTTATTTGATACTTTTCTCTATTGCTGTCGATTTTGGATTTAACCATCGGTATACTTTATATTTTCATTGCGGACATACCACGATGCTCCCGTTAAAGCCCTTAGCGTTTTCGATTGAAATCTTTGGATCCTGTCAATGTCCAGTTCAAGTTAGCTGACTTTAGATTCATTTGTGTAATCTTTGTTGATACGTGTTTGCGCTAGGTTAGTCTCCTATTCAATGAAAATGCTGAAGTCTAGAAAAAAGAAGTCTGATGAGGAGATGTGGTGATCTCCCAAATAGTGCTATAACTTCTACCGCTTAGACTTTGTTGCTTTTTCAATTTTTCCTAATAAACAATACAAAGCTCAATAAAAATATGAAAAATAAAATCTTAACAAGCCACAATAACATTGACGAAAATGTTGTATGTTTACACTTCTGTTCGTTGGCTTTTATGCAGGGTACGAAAATAAACTGTACAAAATAATTCCCATTTGCTCATCGATCATCATATCATTTGTGGTTTTGTACAGTTTTGTAAATAGTCAGAAACAAATTGTAAGATTCACTGTCATTTTCCCCAACGAGAAACGTTTGCTTTTCGTTTGTGACAATTGTACCATAGGGTACGTTTTATATGTATGCAAACGTTTCAATTACGTGAAAAATAATTTTTTCTGTAAATTTTCATATCCAATTCAATTAAAAAACATTTTTATTTTTTTTATTCATTGCAGCCATTCGTTTTGTATTTGTTTATTGCATATATGTACATACATAAATATATTTTCCCTGCACGATTCATTTCGTTTGTTGTTTCGTCTGTAACTACTAAACTACTGTAGTGTACTATCGCCAAAGTGAACTCAGCCGTTTTGTTTCGTATTGTACCGAACTGTTAAAGTAATAAACGAAACGAAATAGTAACGTACAATATAGTTTATTTTCGTACACTGCTTTTATGCGCCAGTCGGTCAGCTTCTAGTACTTTTGAAACTCATTGGGACATTTATTACGACTAACTAAGTATCATCAAGTATCAGCAATATCATCTGCGAAGGTGGATGTTAGTATATCCTTGCTAGTTGGAATATCTGAAGTGTAGGCGGCGCAGAAACATGGACGATGTCAAGCAAAGCTGAGAAGCGCATTGGCGCCTTTTGGGAGAACTATTTTACCCCACGTCTCCATTATCTACTAAATGTGTCTTAACATCTGTAAAATTTCTATTTTAACTTTGTCCCGTTTTCTCATGTGGGCAACTTGCTTTCTTAACATATCACTTTCAAAATGGCATCAAATGGTGTGGTTAAAATGAAAACCGAGTTGTCGAACTACGAAGTGACTGCTGATGTTAAGACAGCGATGGTAAGAAATTCCGCAAGGCAGATATGGTTTAACAGTGGAAATTTGCTGTCTCCACTTAACACTTCTATCTTAACACAGATTTTTTAACAGAATCTTTAGAAGGTGGAGACGTGGGGTTACGCAAGATCTATGGCCATAACGGAATGATGTATGCACAAACTTTATAACTACAATCCATTACATAAAAATACGATGATTTCGTTGGTGTGAACATTTCGTACGCACGACTTGGACGTTCTGTTGAAAATAACTTAGGACTCAGTACCAATATTATTAATAGTCACCATACTTGTGCTAAACCGTAATTGTAGTCTATTAAGATATTAGGATATTTAAGAAATTAAGCAGACTGGAGGGTGCCGTGCTCCAAATTTTGGATGGAGATGATAATCGTTCCCCAAGGTGTAGCAGTCTGCGATTCATGCGGGCAGTCACAAAGAATATGCTCTGTGGTTTCCTCCGCCAGCCCACAGCAGTCCGTCTCTACAGAAAGCCCCATTTTGTTCAAATAATACCTTAACTTACAGTGTCCCGTAAGGTAGTCTGTAAGAATTCTAAGAATGAATTTCTTTCATTGTCTCATTCTCTTTGACTTCAGCCAGTGGCCAGCAATCTGAGATTCTCCCCAACTCCTCAGCAGTTCTGTAGTGTATTCTTTAGATGTGCCGCAGAAATGCTCAGGACCATGAACGCGCATTTGGGCTCCACGTTTTGCGAGATAGTCAGCCCTTTTGTTGCCTTCAAACCCTTCATGCCCAGGGACCCACCACAGCGTAACACTATTTTGTCAAAGGCTAATTTCGGTAGCGTGATATCTGTGAACTTGACAGCAGGATCATCCAAAAAAGGATTGAGAACATCCAAGTGACCGAAGGGCTGTCCCTTTCAATTAGAATAGATAGAGGAGGAATGTTTTGAAATCCCACCAAAGGCATCCGATGAACAGGTGCGCATAGCTGTTGTGATGGCCACGCAGATCAAGCGGTGTAGCTAGCTCGAAGAGGCACCCGCACTTACTTGCTTTGCTTTTGGCCCCAGGCCAGTGCCGCATATGTAAAAACGGGTTTCACGACCGTACCGAAAGACCAATATGTTAGTTTGGGTGATATTCCCCATATTTTACCATGTAATCTCTGGCAGGCATAAAACGCCCTTGTAGTCTTGTTGGTAACATTCAAGAGATGTGAGTTCCAATAGAGTCTTTTGTCCAGAGTAAACCCTAGATACTTCGCCTCTTCTAAGAACACAATTTCTGCTTCTGCCAAGGTGGGTCTAGTCAAGTTGACTTTCCTTCGTTTGGTAAATGGGACAACGGTGGACCTCAGTGGGTTTATTGACAATTCATTTGAAGCAAACCAGTCTTCCCTTAATCTGAGCGCGCCTTGCAATCTGGAACAAATAGTGTCCTCGTTCCAGCCGGCAACGTAGATGACTAGATCATCTGCTTGTCCATATGCCTTGAAACCATTGCCATTTAGCTTTTCCAGGAGTTCGTCAAAAACCAGTGTCCATAGTAGGGGCGTGAAGGGGGAGTCTTAATGACAGCCACGGGTGACTATTACTGCTTGCCTAGTGTCTCATAGTGACGCTATTATAGTTAAAAAAGCCGCGATTTATTTTACCACATATTCTCATTTTACCTAGTTAGACTAGACCCAGCGATGCTCCAACTTCTTTAGCCCGTCTGAAAAATACGTCTTCTCGAGATCTGCAAAGTAGGCCTCCGTGGCGGTGATGACCTCCTCATTCGACTTAGATTTTGGCCCGGTGATTGAAGTTTTGAAAGTTTGGAAACAAAAAGAAGTCGCACGGGGCAAATTAGGGAATACGTCCAATTCGACCAACTAAAACACTGCTCTGAAGTGGTATAACCGTTGAACTTGTTGTCCGGTATGATCAAACGTGGCACCAATCGCTCCGACAGCTTTCTCATGCCAAAAATTTCATGCAGGATGTGCTTCCCGCGGTCTTTTGGGATGCCTACTCTCTCAGTTGACCCGCACACCTTAAATCGGCGGTCTGCCATTATGAGATCGTAGATTTTTGTCACGTTATCCTCTGTGGTAGCCGTTTTCGGGGCAGCTGGGCGTGGCTCATCAAAAACCGACGTGTAAACATGTTGAAACACATTAAACCAATTTTATACGGTCGCCATCGGCGGAGACGAGTCACCACATAGAGCATCCAAGCGCTCTTTGCTTTCGCTGCGTTATTTCCCTTCCAAAAAACAAGAATCGATAGATAACGAAAGTATAGGCGCGCACAAATACGATGGAGGGATCAAGTGCAGAAGAACCTGTGTACACTTGGGTACCGGCAGAGAGAGAGCGCCAATTGGCGAAGTTGTATTTTCACGGCCCAGGCCGGAAATCGGTTGCAGTGCCAAATTATGTATCAATATTTATAGTTAAAATTTTTTTGCTAACAAGGTACAACATCTCAGTATATGTACATACTTTAATATGTAAATACTTACGTATGACAAATGTAAATTTTCAAAAGTTTCCTACAAAATTCTGAATCCTCTATTCCTTCAAATGAGAATATCATTACAATGAACTTAATCAAAAACGTATTATATACTTACATATATATTATTTTGAAGCAAACGAATGAGGGCAAATATTATTATATACAGCTACGGAAAAAGGAAAACAAACAGTTCGACAAGCAAAGTAAATCATAAAACAGAAGAGTGTAAATCGAATTTCCGTTATCGCCTTTGGATTTTCCTTATCGCATTTACAAATTTGGGATAGAATAAACAAATTTCACAGCTACTTATTTATGTACGTATGTATGTAGTACATACATGCGAGTGCTTACAAATGTATAAAAAGGATACGGAAAGTGCGGCTGATACAAGCGAAATAAGCAGGAAGTGTGAAGTACTCGCAGTTCACATTTCAACGTTTGCATGTACCCAGCAGTGAAAGCTGCTTAATTTGCAGCTCAATTAGAGTTCCATATTAGCAACTGCTTAGTATTTTTAACATGGCGATGTTTATTGATACATACATACACTAGGCGACAAATGAAAGTGTACACCTTGTATTCACAATTATTTTCATGAAAATTTTTTGGCATTAACAAGCCAACAGTGATTTTGTTGCCGCAAATGTTACAGGTCAATTTTTTCAAAAAATCGCGTTTTTTGCAATATTTTATAAGGTCTAGCAAAAAAAAAAGCAAAAGGTGATAGAACCTGCCACTTAAGCTTAAATTAATGCTATAACTCTCGGCTGCTATCCCTAAAAATATCATCCTTGAACCTTAAATTAAATGGTGCATAAGGACGGATGGGTCTGGAAAAGGTACTTTACACATTTTCTGCTTAGATATCCGTGAAAATTTGCAATTTTTTTTTATTTTTTATTTTTTGTTTTTTAAATATTGTTTGAGGACTAATATACGCACGACCTCATCATCAAATTTCGCCTTGCAAACTTTATTAACTTGAAAAGGTAAAATTTATTAAAAGCGCATTTTCAATACCAATTTGACCTTGACAACTAAAAACTTTATTGTTTTTAAATTTTACAGAAATTTCTCCCTCATTTGGTACCCATATTGTTATTCTAAATTTCACAAATTTTTTTAAATTATTTTTTGAATTAATCATATCTTTAAAATTTCGAAGTCCTTTGAAAAAAAAAATCCTGACGTCAGAGTTAAAAATCCAAAACGCAGATTTACTATATTTAGCCCAAAGTTTCGTGAGTATAGATATCGATTATTTCGTGTGTTTTGAAATTTTTTTGTGTTTTTGTCGCACGGCGCTATATTAGAACAAGGTGTACACTTTCATTTGTCGCCTAGTGTATATGCATCAACCCTCGTTTTAGTGTCTACCAGTTACCATACTATATAGTCAGCCTCTACAAATAATATATCCTGCATTTAAATGATCACTTATATTTTAGATATATAATTTAAAAAAAAAAAGGTAAATACTACGTAAGTATTTTTGAAAGGCCATTTCGAAAAAAATGTGTTTTTTTTTAATGATTCCTTTTTGCTCGGTCCAAGGGTGTAAATTCATGTGTGTATTTGCATTTAAAGATATTCGGCCGGTTCGTTGAGAATAAAAAAGTTTATTTTTTTTCTCCCACGAGTTTGGACACATTTTCGCGTCATCCTGTTTATTAATTTGCAAAAACTTGTTTTTATTTTCAACAAACCGGCCAAAAAACGCCAAATATTAATACAGACATTTTTTTTGCCGAACGTGGGGTCGCGTTTTTACATTTATCATCATACCTTCGGCATAAATTGTCGCATCTGAAAAGTATAGCGATGATCTTGCCTCGAGGAGACAATTTTTTCCTCAAAAGATCACTGACCTCAAACACCAGTTGTTGTAAATACCCACTTTAACTTACCACCTTAATGCCGTCAAATTAAAGCTTTCCGAAAATTATTAAGCTTTTGCTAAGGAAGTATTTTGATTGTTCCAGTAGAATTATTTGGAAATATTTTTTTTTGCCGAAAAATCTAAAAATTGCCCTGCATAAGTACTTTAAGCTCAGCGTTGTATGGCGAACTTCTGTTGTTTGCTTTTAAGACAGCGATGGGCAGAGAGAGCTTTTACTTTGCACGTGCCCATACAAAATGTTTATAAAGCTCAAAAGAGCTTTGCCCGCGGGCAAGTAGATGCCCATCGCCGCTTTAAAATCACAGTTGGCTACTTCATAGGAACGTGTGCTGAGATTTTAAAAGCTATATGTAAAATTTACGTATATAAAACAAGCTCAAAACTAAAGCTTTCTCTGGCCACTGTGCTTTAAATCAATGTTGGCCAGCGAACGCTTTCATTTTATGCCTGTGCTATATAAATTGTACCCGAGAGCTTTTGAAAGCTTTGACACGCATGTCTATGAAGTGGCCAACTGTGCTTTAAATCGAAAGAAGAACTCTTCTTTATTGCCTTCAGTACTTGTATGCCGGGTATAATTTTCAAAAGGGAAACCGTTTTTTCTTTGTAATAAATTTTAACAAAACCAATAATCTATGTTAAATAAAGTTTTACTACTACATACATATATTGAAAAGCATTTTAAAGAAGCTTAATTTTCACTATAGGGTATAATCCGAAATACTCCACATTGCCGTGCATTTATTTTTATCTGGGCCATTTGTTGCTATGTTTTCTAGGATATTCGCATATTATTGTAGCATAAATTATTATCAAATACGCTATGGGCATTCATGTGTAACGTGAGTAGGTATGCCGAAGGTCGGACGCATAAATTTTCGAAAATCACATGCCTCTTTATCCGCACGTTGACTACTGCTAGGTGAAGAAGGTTCGTTCAATACTTCTAAGTGTCTATGCATGTACGAGTATCTTTACCATTTTTGTTGCCATTTACTAAACTTTCGAAGTGTTTTATATTTTTTGGTGGGATTTGGAGTGCTTCCGGCAGATAAATAAGTATGATTTCATTTACACACATTTAATACATACACATATACTAAACATACACTCAACTATTTTAGGCTGTTCTTTCGGTTTTATTTCCCTTCACGGAAGCTGTTTCTTGTCTTCGACGTTGCTGTCAATTTGTGGCCCATTGCATGTAAATTGAAAGTGGTAAACTGTTTAGTGGGTGTTAAGTCTAACGGC
>NW_023458555.1:15889164-15940996 GCF_013731165.1 Rhagoletis pomonella | reverse complement strand
ACTCGGCCAAAATCGCTTAGGCGGTTACAGCGCCAAAAAAGAAGAAGAAGAAGATGTTTATTGATACATACATACACTAGGCGACAAATGAAAGTGTACACCTTGTATTCACAATTATTTTCATGAAAAATTTTTGGAATTAACAAGCCAACAGTGATTTTGTTGCCGCAAATGTTACAGGTCAATTTGTCAAAAAATCGCGGTTTTTTGCAATATTTTATAAGGTCTAGCAAAAAAAAAAGCAAAAGGTGATAGAACTTGCCACTTAGGCTTAAATTAATGCTATAACTCTCGGCTGCTATCCCTAAAAATATCATCCTTGAACCTTAAATTAAATGGTGCATAAGGACGAAAGGGTATGGAAAAGGTCCTTTACAATTTTTCTGCTTAGATATCCTTGAAAATTTGCAATATTTTTTATTTTTTATTTTTTAAATAATGTTTGAGGACTAATATACGCACGACCTCATCATCAAATTTCGCCTTGCAAACTTTATTAACTTGAAAAGGTAAAATTTATTAAAAGCGCATTTTCAATACCAATTCGACCTTGTAAACTAAAAACTTTATTGTTTTTAAATTTTACAGAATTTTCTCTCTCATTTGGTACCCATATTGTTATTCTAAATTGCACTAATTTTTTAAAATTATTTTTTGAATTAATCATATCTTTAAAATTTCAAAGTCCTTTGAAAAAAAAGTCCTGACGTCAGAGTGAAAAATCCAAAACGCAGGTTTACTAATTTAGCCCAAAGTTTCGTGAGTATATCGATTATTTCGTGTACACGATTATTTTGTCGCACGGCGTTATATTAGAACAAGGTGTACACTTTCTACCAGTTGCCATACTATATTGTAAGCCTCTACAAATAATATATCCTGCATATAAACAAATAATCACTTATACTTCGTAAGTATTTTTGAAAGGCAATTTCGAAAAAAATGCTTTTTTAAATGACTTCACAAAAAGGAGCAAGGTTATCAATTCATCGGAATATTGATTTTTAACCGACTTCTATAATTTTTTTTTTAAAGGAAAGGTGTTACCTCACAGCACGGTGGGCAGGAAGCGAAGATAGGTTGCATAAAAATGTCGACAAAATCTGAAAGCAGGGTTGTATTTGTTGATATCTTAAGGTTAAGAATCCGCTTAAATTGAAATCCTAGCTGCTCCTGTTTTAAAGATATCCACATTTTATATACTTCTGATAGGATATATTTGCAAAAGAGGAAGGCGTACTTCTCGATAATTAGAGCATATTTATACGAAAAGAAATCTCATACAAATCTGTTCCCCTTTTTTAACTCACTAAAACTAATTGATCGAGATTTATTGGGCGTTACCGGTATACAACCTAGATAAAACACCACAATTACCTTTTTCTGTAGCGTGAACTTTCTCATTACAGACACTTTCAATATGGCAATATATGTATGTATGTATACAATATTGTATGCTATATAATACGGTAGTAATTTTTTATTAAAGGTTTGTTGCTATAAGCAAGTAGCGCAGGCAAGTCGCACTGCGCTTGTGCAAGAAATAAAAATGCTCTAACTTAGGCCAACGGTACTCCTCATAATAAGTAAATGAATTCAAAGCTTGTATGAGATTTATTTTGGTATTTATGTACTCTTCTGTCAGGAAATAATGACTATTGTACATCCAGAACACAAATGCGATCATAAAGAAAATCGCATGAAAGTATGCGCTTTGTGTGTAGGGCTGCCAGACGTCCCGGTTTTCCCGGACATGTTCCGGTTTTAGACTATTTGTCCCGGTGTCCCGGTCCAACCTTAAAATGTCCCGGATTTCATTTAAGTGTCCCGGTTTTCAATTTGATTGCACAAATTTTGCTTAAAAATGACTACGCTGAGAGAAAAAATGCGTTGTAATATTAAGAAAAATTTTATGAATTTACTGGGGGAAATAACGCATAGTAAACATGAATATTTTTTATTTGATTATCGTTTTGAAATGTTCGTACTTAAAAACAATACTTTCATACCACGCACACGTGGTGTTGAATCAAACTGAACATTTGAATGCACATTTAAATGTCTGGCTGTAGCTGAGTGCACGAAGATGCTTGCCACAATTTGCTAATTTCCAGAGCGTCAGGGTTCAAATCCCATTACAGACAGCATGGAATTTAAATAAATTTTTTTTTTAACTTAATTATGAAAAATCATCCGTTAAGTGCAAAGCGCTTCAGTTTAATATTGGCGTATTTCAATTGAATATTTCTATACTAAATACTAAAATTTGTATACTTAAATTATTACGAGTTGGGTTGGTGCTCTTTCATATGCGATTTTTTTTTTAAATGTAGCACGTTTTGCATAAGCAATAGTTGATGATTAATATAAGTATGTACCTAAATACGTTAAAATGACATGCACAGAGTTTTACAATTATAGCAAAAGCCAGAAGTTTTGAAACAAGCTCACAGCAACGAAACAAATGACTGATATTTTAATGATACCTTGTATTTATTTTTTTTTTTTCGTGAAACCTAGATTACTTATAAGTACCGTGCCGTACAAAATTATTGGCTCGGAGACACTTTCATCTGATCATAATTTCTAATCAGATCTTTTAGAAAAATGTTTAAAATGTAGCTTTTGAGCCAATTAGTAAAGTGCAAGTCTGAAGTTACCAGAAAATTTCGTTGATTTTTTGCAATTATTTATTTTTTGCTGACAGTGTCTTCCACATACAAAAAAATGTCGAACATAGTTTGTATGGAAGAAACTCTCAGTAAAAACAATACCAAATATATTGCCTCGTTCAAAGCCATGAGCAAAATCGTGAATACATGGTTTTCCGCAAAACAAGCGGATCTTAGTAATTTTGATAAAAATCTTAACGAACTCCGCACAGCTTTGAAAAGTACTGGAATTTCTCAAACTGTCAAAATCCATTTTATCCTTAAACATTTAAAGCAATCTATTTCATTCTTGAATAACGATGGTTTAGGATTATGGTCCGAGCAGGCCGGGAAGTCAGTTCATAGGGAATTCATTAAGTTCTGGGATAGATTCAAAATAAATATGATTGATAAACCAACTTTTGTGAGTCGCCTGAAGAAAACTGTAATGACATTTTCATTCCAGTTAACTAAATAATAAAATATTTAAATACTAAAATGTGTGACTATATTATATGGTAAGCCAACAAAAAAAATAAAAGGAAACAAAAAACAAATATAAAAAAATAAAGCAAGAAAAAAATATAAAAAAATAAAGCAAGAAAAAAATATAAAAAAATAAAACCAAAAAAAGAACAAAGAGGTGCAAAGTAAGTTACCTCTACGTGGTGCGCCTTGGAAACGATTGAAACCGGCTAAAAACTTACATAAACTTATATTTTCACATAATATATATACACACATTTACTCACACATACATTGTTGAATATTTAATGCACAAGGATGTTTTTCTCTTTCGCAAAAGTCGGTCCTATCATAACTATGTAAAATGTTGATATCTTTAAAACAGGAGCAGCTAGGATTTCAATTCAAAGGGATTCTTAACCTAAAAATATCAAAAAATACAACCCTGCTTTCAGTTTTTGTCGACATTTTTATGCAACCTATCTTTGCTTCCTGCCCACCGTGACAGGTGGTCCCATATTAATTTGGTTTAAATTCGATCATCGGATCATGAAGAAATTAACGATAATCTTAAATATCTATTTTTGGGTTCCGATCGGTTCGTATTTATGTTTTTTAAATTTTAATATTTTAATAGGCTTATTGTTGATACAGTGAAAATAAACAACCAGCCCCTGAAGATGCTAATGAGTTTAGCGAAACGTTGGGCAACAATAGTGGAATAACTTTGTTTTATTTGCACTAAAGGATGCAAGATCGGACAAGCCTATTAAGATAATCTTAAATTTTTATATGCGAATTGAAGTCGGTTCTAATTTTTACTTAAAAATTACTTGTTTTTATTCCAGTAGAATTATTTGAAATTTTGTTTTTTGTCAAAAAATCTTAAAATTGCCCTGCATAAGTACTTTAGACTCAGGGTTGTACGGCGAGATGTCCGTTGTTCGTTTATGAGGCAGCGATGGGCAGAGGGAGATTTTACTTTGCACGCGCGCACACAAAATGTGTATAAAGCTCAAAAGAGCTTTGCCTCCAGGCAGGGCGATGCTCATCGCCATTTTAAGGTGAAAAATGTAAAGCTTAAAATATAGTATAGAAAGCTTTAATATCACAGTTGGCTACTTCAGAGGAACGTGTGCTAAGATTTTAAAAGCTATCTGTAAAATTTACGTATATATAACAAGTTTAAAACTAAAGCTTTCTCTGGCCAACTGTGCTTTAAATCATAGTTGGTCAGCGAACGCTTTCATTTTATGCCTGTCCTATATAAATTGCACAGAGAGCTTTTGAAAGCTTTGACACGCATGTCTATGAAGTGGCCAACTGTGCTTTAAAACTTTCAGTACTTGTATACCGGGTATAATTTTCAAAAGGGAAACCGTTTTTTCTTTGTAATAAATTTTAATAAAACCAATAATCTATGTTAAATAAAGTTTTACTACTACATACATATATTGAAAAGCATTTTAAGGAAGCTTAATTTTCACTATAGGGTATAATCCGAAATATTCCACATTGCCGTGCATTTATTTTTCTCCGGGCCATTTGTTGCTATGTCGTATGTATGTGTTCGCATATTATTGTAGCATAAATTATTATCAAATACGCTATGGGCATTCATGTGTAACGTGAGTAGGTATGCCGAAGGTCGGACGCATAAATTTTCGAAAATCACATGCCTCTATATCCGCACGTTGACTACTGCTAGGTGAAGAAGATTCGTTCAATACTTCTAAGTGTCTATGCATGTACGAGTATCTGTACCATTTTTGTTGCCATTTACTAAACTTTCGAAGTGTTTTATATTTTTTGGTGGGATTTGGAGTGCTTCCGGCAGATAAATAAGTATGATTCCATTTACACACATTTAATACATACACATATACTAAACATACACTCAACTATTTTAGGCTGTTATTTCGGTTTTATTTCCCTTCACGGAAGCTGTTTCTTGTCTTCGAGGTTGCTGTCAATTTGTGGCCCATTGCAGGTAAATTGAAAGTGGTAAACTGTTTAGTGGGTGTTAAGTCTAACGGCATTGGCGGCGTACATTATAAGAGAATATGTATCTGCAGGGATAAGCGCGAATGGCATCATGAACTTGCTACTTGAACATGCATACATATGCTAATGTGCTGGGCTTACTCCGGCTGGGTACTTGTCTTCGAATTGACACGAATGCTAATAGTTTTTTTCGATGACTGCTTGTTTTAATGGAAGGCAACATTAACCATTTTATACTTTGAAAATAAAGAGGTGGAAAATGTTGAGATAAATCTTTCATGCAACAAATGCGAATTTGGGTATAAACTTCTTTGGTCAGGTGTAATTTTAAAATCCAATCAAAGGTCAAAATTTCTTATCCTCATGGTCTTTCCAACGCAGAGGAGGCCTTTCTCTTTATCTGTTACAAAACATCGCGACCCGCGTTGAACACTTTCAGAGCAGGAGCGTTTCAAACGACATCACATAGCCAGCGGAGCCGTTGGATTTTAATTCGCTGCACTATGTTTATATCATTGTAAAGCTTATACAGGTCTTCGTTAAATTATCTGCGGTAATCGCCGTCGCGATCCGTAAATCATTCGCAGAACTTTTCTCTCAAAAGCTGTAAGAACCGCTTCATCAGTTGTTATTATTGTTCATGCCTCTGCGCCATAAACCAGGATAGGCGTGATAACTCACTCAGAGTGTGATTTTTGTACGACGAGAGAGGACTTTACTTCTCAATTGTCTACTCAATCCAAGATTTTGAACAATCTCGCTCTGATACGGATTGTGACTAGATGTTCGTCCACTGGGATGAGCGCCAGTACTCGGCGACAGAGTCTCTCTCCCTCCACAAATTCAACACTGAGTTTGCGCTCCTTTACGTGGCAACTGTAGTAGATGTCGTAAAGCTCTACGCTTACCCTGTTTTGCCTCGTCCATGAAATTTCTTGGATAGCGGTGATGTCAGCCTGAATCTTCCCAAGTAAATCAACCAGCCGTGCAGAGGAACCTTTCCCATTAAGGGTCGGGATAATCCACGTGCATTCCCTCAAATCCGTATCCTTTATAAATTTTCCGCGGTCGTAATCAAGAAAAGGGTGTCTCATCCTAGGCTATTTATTATTTTTCATTGCACGGGGTTTTAACGTGGCGGGACCCAAACCCAGCGCACCCGAAGTTTTATCCTTTTTTATTTCTTCTGCCTATTCAGGGCAGTATGTCGATATTAAATTTTACTTTTTGTTCAACGAAATCTTCAATAATTAAATTTTTGCAATGTTAGTCAATTTTAAATGCCTGCTTTGTGCAAAAACCTTTTTTAATTATCGTTAACATATCTACTTTATATACGTATTTATATAGACACAAATCTACAAAGTTAGTACAATCGCCTTCCACGATTACTCTTTACCTCTCTCAAACGTGCAAGCTGGCTGCGTGGTTGGCCAATACCTATCTATGTATGTATTTAATATTTACCATCTTTACACCCATCCCTTGGTAAGGTACAATTATTTGCGCTTTAAACGTTTACGAAGTCAGCCTTGACCTTGCTGCCTTTCGCTTTTGTGCTGCTAGCTAAGGCTATCAAATTACGCAAGAAAAAGTTTATTGTTCGCAGCTTAGTACCTTTACACCTGTGTCTTAGCGCGTTCTAAATATTGTTGAAGCGCTAGAATGGCATTGCTGTGGTCAGCTGGCAACTTTGCCACCAAGTAATTAGTTACTTACGGTATTTACGCAACTTTCGCGTATGGTGCTTTTTCCTATTTAGAAACGTAACCAGTTGTTGTGGTGCAGGTAGAATTTAGCACCAAATTAATTGTATTATCGTACTTCGCTAATTTGGTGTCAATGATTGTTTTCGATACTTTAGTATGCTTCCTGATAGTTTTGGATGAATGATTTGTTGTTGGAAGATATTAAAAGGAAATAATTAAAAACAAAAATCGCAAGTGTAAACTCGATAAATCCTCGTGCTGTAGCTCGAACGTCTTGGTATATTGAACGAATGACTCGTTCTTACACTGGGAGGCAGATTTGTCCATTCGAAATGCCCTCTGTGAGTAGGAGGAGTAGGCACATTCGTTTGACCGAGTTTAATCCATTCTGTCAGTATAAAGCCTATCAAACCATTCACTATCCCAGATGAAGCCGTGGATGTTCGATATTTTCAAGTCCGCTATTGAAAAAGCGTGATCCCAAATCCTTTAGACGCCTTGCCTGGAGAGCTGGGCATTGGTATAAGAAGTGGAGAATCGATTACTCTTCATTCGCATCCCGTCAATTGCTGCAGAGGGAGCTTGTTGGTATACGCCATCGATGCAGCATTGGTGCTATAGCGCAGTGCCCTGAGTGTCAATAGTTCCCCAGTACGAGTGTTATTGAGTTTCCGCCACAATGATCTTGAGATATTACAGTTTGATTGATCCAAAGGTCATTGGTTACGGCTGTGGTGTACTCTTCAATTCCCCTTAGCAGAAAAGAAATCGGTGGCAGAAGGGAGTTATCCGCTTTGCTAATTTGCACTTCCGAGCTGTGTCTAGCCATATCATCGGCTATTTCGTTCGCTTCTATATTTCCACGTCCAAGAACACAGCAGAGAGAGGTTTTGACGTGACTCAGTAAAGCAAGCATTGCACGAAGTTCTCGAACTGCTTTCGAATTTACCACCCTGTAGCCTAATGTTTCCAAAGCCACCTGACTGTGAACGAATATACTTACGCTCCTTCACAGAGAATGACTTACTATCCCGTATGAGACAACCGCCTTCTCTGCAGCTATCAGGTAGGCGGTATGATTGACTTATTTGAACGACCTTGGGGTACAGACCCGAGCCGACTCCTTTTTTCATCTTTGAGTCTTTGGGTGTAGATAACGGTATCATTTACCGGCAGCAGGCTACCTTCCCAATCACCCCGGGTTGGACAGTGTAGGCGAATCTTGAAAACTAAAATCCCAGGATGACTTGAGGTAATCAGTTTTGACATCTAAGTCGGCCTTGATTTCGCTACGCCGTCCACAAATAATCACCTTCAAGACCTCTGCGTTTTGATTACCTCAGTGTAAGTTGTGTTGCTCTTCTAATGGCGCCGGATATACTGAGGATTGCGAGTATCTGCAGTCTTCCAATTACACTCTGACTGCTGCTTTTGTCCACTTCTTTCCACCGGACTAGCGCTTCATAGGCTAAAATCGATCGGATGACTGTGGTGTAAATACCGTGAATGATATGCGGTGACAGCCCCCAGGTTTTTCCAAAAGGACTTTTAACAGGTTTACTACGCTGCTAGGCCCTTGAAATGAAAATCCCAAAATAACGCTCAAATTTACCAAAAAAAAAAATAAAAATCCAAATTTAACGATTACATCGGATCAAAAAAAGTTCCAGTGCGAAGACTGCCACATCGTAGGTTCTCTTCCTTGGGGCGTATCTGAAGATCTCTAGGCGGCCCTAACTCGGGATTGGTTCTTTGCGGTTCTTTGTGGTTTCGTGAAAATCCTATAAATATAAGAAAAATTATTCACGATTTTTGGTCCGCCATTTTGGATCAGTCAGTTCAAATTTTTCAAATATAGTCAATATTCATGTATGAAGAGTTACTCAATCTGAATTAATGGTAAGAATAAACGAAATTTTAGTTTATATCAAAAAAACAACCAAAGAATTAACTAACAAATTATTCTCCAAGCAAGACTCTTGAAGTCAACGCCAACTCCTGATTAACCTTTTTTAGTAGTTTAATAACCAACAACACTTTCCCAAATTAAACATGCAAATGTTTACTGGAATTACTTATGCATAGATAATTTCATTAAAATAGGTACATATACTTATAGGTTAACACGATATCTATAATTTCGCTTAAATTAATTGTGGGCGATCTTTATATGCCACATATTACCAATGGGCAAGGCACTTATCAGCAATCAGTTTTCACTTCATTTCCCTCTTACACACTCACACATAGCCATGCCTCTGATTGGCCACACTCATTAAATTACTAAATTTCAGCAGCATTATTGCACCATTGGATTAGCGTCCACATCACATATAGCAGCTAATTAGCATCCTTTCTATGAATGACAGTTCACACGCCAACTTGCTGCTTCAGCTGCGGCCCCATTGACAGTTGTGATGCTCAAGTGTTGAATAGACATACTCGTACTTTCGGGTGGTCAAAAAATGCATGTGAAAAAGCAAAGTCGGAATTTTAATGCTCACACCCCCCTAGGATTTTTCTATACCGAAACTGTAATTGTTTCTGTTCAGGAGATTTCCAATAATAATACAAAATTATTTATTTAACCATTTTTTCATAGTAATTGTATTTTGTGGGTTCTCCAAAACCCCTAGAAAAAAGTCTTCTGTATTAAAAATGCTTAAATCAACATTGGGTATTGTTGCTGTCGAAAAATATTGATTTTCAGGAATTCCATAGCATACATTTCTATACCATTTCCACGAAAAGTGTTTTTTTTTACCATATAAAATACATGAAAAACTTTGAGCGACCTCTAAATATTTTTTGATTTCAAGATAAAAAAATATGGTTATATATTTTTTCCGGTATAGAACGATGCTAGGGGCGAAGGCATTAAAATTCCGACTTTTTAGACCACCCTAATGTACATTCAAGTGAAAACCAAGCTCGAATTCCATGGAATGTTATCTCTGGAAGCAGCAATTTTACTTATCTACTACCCACAAACCGATCGTCCCGTCTCACTGGCATGCTATCCGTTATTGCATGATATCTTTACAAAATACACAGTCATTGTTAATGTTTTCGTATTGTCGTCAGCAGTGGGTGTACGCGTGCCCTTAGTGAATGGGCGTTGATGAAGCTGTTGCATTGCATGAAACTGTTGTACATAATGTTTTTGTTTTTACATAAATTGTTATTATTCTAGGTACGTTACTGTCCACACAACTCCTCCGCTCACTCAGTGGCTTATTCGATTGCTTGCTTGTTATACTTATACTTACCAAAATGCTAATACATATGCTTGTTGTAGTTAGTTGGGTTGGTGTACATATATTTACATACGTACATATGCTAACGTAAGTATGTGTCACAATGTTACTGTTTAATTATGAA
Organism: Rhagoletis pomonella; assembly: GCF_013731165.1. Lineage (NCBI taxonomy): Eukaryota > Metazoa > Arthropoda > Insecta > Diptera > Tephritidae > Rhagoletis > Rhagoletis pomonella. The sequence continues at coordinate 15,930,786 of NW_023458555.1, read as the reverse complement.
TTATTCATGTGCAGAAATTCTATTTCGCTTCAGTCCTTTGAATATAGTACACAACAACAAATCAGCCACACATGTGCGACTTTTCAAATTGACCAAAATCCGCAGAGCCCTTAGCGCAGATGAGCTCTAGAAGATTCAAAACAATTGAACTTACAGTTAGGGTTGCCATTTTGGCCGAAATGTATAATTTTTTTTGCCTTTTTTCTAGTTTGCTACACTGGTACATAACTTTGAGAACATTTTTGAATACTGGTAAAACTAGGTCTTTTGCAGTTATTGCGTTAAAACTCTGGAAAAGCGAATACAACTAATCTTCTTTGGATACCTTTCGATAGATATATTTAGCCTCATTGCTTTGATATATTTTTTGAGTCAATCGGAAAAGTACTTTTAGAGTTCCTGGCATATAAATTCGAAAGATAAGGAATTTTTCAAGCTTTTTCGAAAATTGTTAATTTTTATTAATTCCTTTTAACAGGAACCGAAACAAATAGTTATTTTCAAAATTTCAATTCACAAAGTCAGTCGGAAAGAATTGGCCTTTTTAACATTTGTATATAGCAATGTGATGCTTGTTAGCCAAGGAATGTTAATCCTATATGATTTTTTCGGTCAAATATAAAAGTTAAAACTTGACTTTTATTTTTTTTGGTCAAAAATAAAAGTTAAAGATTTACATTTACTTTTTCGGTCAAAAATAAAAGCTAAAATTTTACTTTTATTTTTTTCGGTCAAATTTAAAAGTTAAAAATAGACTTTTATTTAAAATTTGACTTCTATTTTTTCGGTCAAATATAAAAGTTAAAACTTGACTTTTATTTTTTTGGTCGGACGGTTTGTTTTGTAGGAACAGGGCGGCAGATTTTGAGGGGCGGCAAAAATGTGGGAAATCATATGCCAATCAATAAAAGAATCATGTTTTTTTAAATCATCTACTTGTTTAGTCGTAGGAAATTTTTGACAAAAAAGCCCAAATTTCCCATAGTGCACAAGTGAGTTCTGGCATAAAAACATCAGACCAAAATAGAAAAGCATTTCTCAATTACAGTGCCCACAACGAATGTTTCTTCGAATTGTAGGAATTTATGTTCCGAATTCACCTCCATCAACGTGACTCAAAAGACATACATATGGGTGATTCCATACAGCCGTACGCGACATTCGTACGCTTATAGAGTAACGTAAATCTATCAAAAATAGAAGTTACAGAAAAAAAAGATTACGGTTATGTTGCAACCAAAGGGTACTATGTTTGAGAAAAAAATAAGCAGCCTGGAAACTTTGGTGTGGAAAATATCCGTTCAAAACCAGGTGACAAAAAAAGAAGTGGTTTTAAGGATCATATACATATATGCGAAAGTCTGCGAATCATGAGAGTTTTTCTTTTCTTTAAAAATTCCTAAACCAAGCTAAATAATGTACCTTTACAATCCTTCCATTTTTTGATAGAAATTATCTCTGGTTAGTTTTTATTAAAAAAAATTATAATAACGTACGCGACATAACGTACGCGACAGATTTTTCCCCCATACAATATTTTTACTAGTAACACATACTAAATTAAATTTTTTAAGTTCTTCTCTCCACCGTTTCGCGTTTTCAAAACCTTTTTCCGCCATCTGAATACGAAACTTAAAGTTATAAAGCCGTTTGAATTCGTGGATACACGCACTTATGCGAAAGTCTGCGAATCATGGGAGTTTTTCTTTTCTTTAAAAATTCCTAAACTAAGCTAAATAATGTACCTTTACAATCCTTTCATATTTTAAGAGAAATTATCTCTGGATAGTTTTATATAAAAAAAAAAAAAACCATAACGTACGCGACAATTTTTCTCGTAGGTAAGAAAATGTATTTATTGAGAACTCTTCTCGCAACCGTTTCAATGTTTTACAACTATTCTAAATAATTTAAATGGAAAATTTGCAATTAACATTGGTTTTGATGTATTTGATTGAAATTTTCGTACTTACAATAACGTATGCGACAAACTTTAAAGGGTAATAAAATATATTTTTACTTCGGTTGGAAAGAAATGTGTACTGTGTATCTTTAACTAGAAGAATTCCCGCTTAAGAATTGTAATCTGCATTACCTGCGACTGCCAATATACAAATAACATAGACAAACAATGTTTTTGCATAACGTACGCGACATTAGAATACTATCAGAAGCAAATCAAAAAATTACCGTTATTCGAGCTCTAACTTCTCCTTTTCCTCATTTTTATACCCGAGCGCACTTGTGCACAAGGGTATTATAACTTTGTTCACATAACGGTTGTTTGTAACAGGCAAAACGAATCGAGATAGATATAGACAAATGTATACATAAATGATCAGAATGAAAAGAGAAATCGATTAAGCGGTGACTGTCTGTCCGTCCGTCCGTCCGTCCGTCCGTCCGTCCGTCCGTCCGTCCGTCCGTCTGTCCGTCTGTGCACACGATAACTCGACTAAAAATTAAGATATCTTAACGAAACTTGGTACGTGAACTTCTTTTGGGCGTAGGACGGATGGTATTGAAAATGGGCGAAATCGGACAATAACCACGCCTACCTCCCATATAACGGTAATTTTAAAAAATACGAAAACTGCGATATTTTAGTAACTACTGAAGATAATTCACTCAAAATTGATACTTACAATGAGTCTCAGACGAAAAACATGAATATTATAAATTTTTGGAAAATGGGCGTAGCCACGCCCACTTATGGTTACATGTGTATATCTTGGTAACCGCTACACCAATTTCTTCCAAACTTGGCACAGTTGTTGGCCTTAGTACAGCATACTAAATGGCTGAAAAGTTTAAAAATCGGACAATAACCACGCCTACCTCCCATATAACGGTAATTTTCAGAAAAACGAAAACTGCGATCTTTTAGTAACTGCTGAAGATAATTTGCTCAAAATTGATACTTGCAATGAGTTTTAGACGAAAATAAGAATATTACAAAATTTTGGCAAATGGGCGTAGCCACGCCCACTTATGGTTACATGTGTATATCTTGGTAACCGCTACACCAATTTCTTCCAAACTTGGCACAGTTGTTGGTCCTGGTACAGCATACCAAACGGCCGAAAATTTCTAAAATCGGACAATAACCACGCCCACATCCCATATAACGGTCATTTCGAGAAATGCAAAATCTTCGATAAATCAGTAAATATTGAAGCTAATTTATTCAAGATTGATGGTTGCAACAATTCTTTACCAAGAAATACGTTTATGACAAAATTTTGGAAAATGGGCGTAGCACCGCCCACTTGTGATCGCATATATGTATGTATCTCGCTAACCGTTCTAGCAATTTGTACCAAGCTCGGTATGGTTATTGTGCTTGCCACATAAAAGCAAACCGTTGAAAATTGTTGAAATCGGACTAAAATTGAGGCCGCTTTTCATATAACGGTAAATTTCCGAAATGCTTGAAATTTCAATATTTCGAAATTTAAGGACGCTAATTTACTTAAAATGTATACACCCCGGCTTATCATGTAGCGGTAGCTTTCGGAAAGGAGGAAAACATATATTTAATACTTGCGCCGGGTATTTAATGTTCGGCTCCGCCCGAACTTAGACTTTCTTACTTGTTATAGTTAGTTGTTATTGCAAATTTAATTTTAAGATGTAATTGTAATGTTTCAAATCTCTTAATTTAGTTAATAGGAAAGAGAAAATAGTTCATTTCATTAGAGAAAACTGAGTCGAAGAGACATTCAGTTTTACTCTTCCATTTTTGAGTTTTAAAATTCCAATAAGCTCAAATACTTCTATAATATAAAAATTCGAGTATTTTTATACCTTTCATGAGCATGAAATGGTATTATAACTTTGGTCCGATGTTTGTAAGTATCAGAACAAAAAGAGATAGACCCATTAAAATGTATACTTATATGATCACAACGTCGAGCTGAGTTGATTTATCCATGTCCGTCTGTCCGTCTGTCCGTCTGTCCGTCTGTCTGTCTGTTTGTATGCAATCTAGTCTCTCAGTTTTCGAGATATCCGGATAAAATTTGGTAGGTGGGTGTATTTTTATAATGTATTAATCATTTGTCGGAACCGGAAGAATCGGACCACTATAACATATAGCTCCCATACAACTGATTGTTCAGATATGAGATTTTTCGTTATAACTTCTCCATTTATGCAGCTACGAACATGAAATTTTGCAGCACTTGCACCCATTATCAACAGAATTCTTACAGTGAAAATTACAAAGATCGGGTCACTATAACCTATAGCTCCCATACAACTGATTGTTCAGATATAAAATTTTCCGTTATAACTCCTCCATTTATAAAGCTGGGAACAGGAAATTCCGCACTGTTTTCGATAATTATCAACAGAAAACTTACAGTGAAAATTAAAAAGATCGGATAACTATAACCTATAGCTCCCATACAACTGATTGTTCAGATATGAGATTTTTCGTTATAATTCATCCATTTATTTAGCTAGGACCATGAAATTTCGCGCTGTTTTCACTCATTATCAGCAGAAGACTTACAGTGAAAATAACGAATATCGGGTCACTATAACCTGCAGCCCCCATACAACTGATTGTTCAGATATGAGGTCTTTTATCATATCTCCTCCATTTATGCAGCTAGGAACATAAAATTTCGCACCATTTTCACTCATTATTAACAGAATACATACAGTGAAAATAACAACGATCGGATGACTACAACATATATCTTCCATACATCTGATTGTTCAGATATGGGATTTTACTGTAAAACTCCTTTATTTGAACAGCTAAAACCGATAAATTTCGTAAGATATTTTATAAATAATAATACAAAGTCTACTGAGAAAATCGTCAAAATCTATGCTGTATAAGCTTTATCATCTATAGCACTGATTGTTCAGATACCAGTTTTTGCGATATATCTCCTTTATGTGGGAAACTAAACCCAATAAATTGTGTTACCGGTTTACATACCGATCACATAGCAGTGAAAATCACTTAGATTGGTGCCATATAAAGTATATCTTCCATACCTCTGTTTGTTTAGATGCGATTTTTTATATAAGTATGTAACTCCTCTATCGATGTATGCAGATGTATTCAAAATCAGTAATCTGTCAAACTAAAATTTGCAGATGTTCATGAAAGGTATGAAGCCTTCGGCATAGCCGAAGACAGCGCTGCTCTTACTTGTTCTCTTATTAATTCGTCTTAAAAACCCTTTTCAGTTGTTTTTATTTTTTCAGTCCTGGTTGACATTTTCATGGAAACACCCATATGTATATACATAGCTCTCAATTTTCAATTGAAAAAATATTTTCGCCTCCCACAGCGGAAGTAGTGGTATTTTCTTTGTCAGTCGAAGCCAAATATTCTATTGTTGAACCACTACACACATTGTTACCTTCAATCAACAGTCAGCTACCAATTCGAGCCGCAATGCATGTTTATTTGGGCACCTGTGTGAATACATACTCAAAGTTACGTTACACTAAATCCAAGAAAACAAAGTGGAGAATTTTTCAGTGTCAATATGATTCTTAAGAAAAGCTAACAAGTATGTATGTATGTGTAGTATACAAGCAAAAATGAACACAAGTAAGCAAAGATACAAGTAGAATCAAACTCAATTACTTATATACATATATGTATATGCACCTGCGGTCAACTAATTAGCACCGAAATTCAAAATGATTTTGTATGCAACTTATGTTTATTTATTTATTTTTAATAATTGTCATTTAAAATATAATTCAATCTATAACAGAAACCACATAGATAAAAGTTTTAAAGCTTGCACAAATTTCAAACAAATTAATCAAACTTCAAAAAATTTGCATCAACATTTTTTAACAGAATGTTTAAAAAAAATTTCGGGTACGCAGTTTTGTAGCCCATTCAACTTTAGTCTAATAAAGAGCAAGATTAAAGGCGCAAAAAATTACCATTGAGTTTTTAGAATGTATTTTGTGGAGGGTGATGCGCCATTTCTTCCATATAACGCATGATCAAAATATATTTTTTTTATGAACAAAATCCGCAACACCCTCCACAAAAAAAAAATTATGAAAAGTCAACGGTAATTATTAGCAACTTGAAACTTGCTCTTATTGGACTAAAATGGAATGGGCTACAAAACTGCATACCCAACAATTTTCTAAATATTCTGATTAAAAATTTTTAAATTTTTGTTTATGAGGTTTCTGTTATAGATTAAATTATATTTCCAATAAAAATAAAAATAAATAAATAAACATAAGTTGCATACACATGTTCGGTGCTAATTAGTTGACCGCAGGTGTATGTTTGTATATAAGTGTACCACGCTTTAAGGTAAAAGGGTTTATTTATTTAAAAAATCACAAATCAAACAGAAAGCTCTTTCTATTGACAGATCACGGGTGAACTCCACAGCTGTTTGCTGTTGTAAAATTTACTTATGTACATATTTACATTTCTTTGTTTACCATTCTGATTTGCTTGTCCGGCTCTATTCTTATGTAGCAAATGAAAATGGATGATCACAGGATTATATTTTTGTTTTATTTTTATTTTGAATTTTTTTTATCATGTAGAAATAAGTGCTTTCAAGTTTACTTTTCTTTACTTGAAAGTGATTGTTTTAAAGCTCATGGATTGGGAAAAAATGTTAAGAAAATTTAACCAAACATTTTAGCTTTCAAGGAAGCCACCAACGGCTATCTATATTTCGATGATCAGACCCATTGTCAGTTATGCATCAGTGGTATGGCGGAAGAGACTCTCAGTCAATAGCTTGATAAATATGCTTGCCTAACTTCAAAGGACAGTCGCCGTGTACGACACGGGAGCTTTCTCTACAACACTTGATGCTCTGCTCCACTTACCAACACTTTGCACCTCCATATGTGGGGAGGGGGCCTTAAATCCCCCAACTACAGGCGTAAAAGAAACCGATGTTGGTATTATACTGAGTGGGGTGAGGCGAATATTTCTAGTGACAGGGCTGAGAAGGGCTTGATGGTAACATTTAGCCCGGCCTCACACACGGTGGAATCTTTACTGATGACTCCAAAAGTGAAGATTAATTTCACTACTCTCTTAAGGAATATGCCTTGAAATTCCAAGTCGAGGTACTTGCAATTTTGTAAGCCATGGACTACGTGGTTGACAGTAAAGCTGCACTTAAGGCATTGGGTAGTCCTCCAACTACTTCCAAACTAGTTCGGCTATGCAAGCCTCGACTAAATTAAGGTGGTAAACATAGCGAGCTTGCTTTACTCTGGGTGCCAGGTCACTCAGGAGTACCTGGTAATGAGATATCTGACCATTTGACTAAAGAGAGCTTAGACCAGGTATTCCTCGGTCGGAAACCAGTTATAGCACTCCCACCTTCGGTCATCGGAGTCACCATTAGCAACTGGGTGAATACATCGCTCAGCAATGACTTGGTGGCATCGAGGGGATGCAGGTGGGTAAAACTCATGTGCCAATCTCGGAATGTCGTGCGAAGTCTTCGCTCTCATTGAACACTTGCATTGAATATTATACATAACTACTAACTTATACATACATTGAATTAAATTTTGTCTATTTTGTGAACTTCCAAAACACTTTTTCGAGATTTGTGGCAATTGTTTTTGTTCGTGTTTTTGTTTTGTATTTAGCCACTTAAGGTAAACAATACAAAGGGAAAATTTGTCACTAAATGCCCCACTAATTGTGTGTGAGTATGTTTTTTGCTAAACAGCTGAACGGATTTAGATAAAGGTTTGCCCATAGATGGCTTATGACTTGGATTAATATATAGGATATTTTTAGAAACGGTTGCCAACTGATTAAAAAGTTAAATTCAATTTAAATTACAAGTTCAACGAAATTTTATAATTTGGATACGAAACGAGAAATCTTTATTTCGAAAACTCTTTTTAAGAGAGTTGCCACCTGTTTCAATTTTACAAATAAGCTTAATGGTGTATGACATTATGGGTGGCAAACGAAAGCGGTTGAAGATAGCATTATTTTTAAAAATTTTTTAGAGGGCTGCCACCATCTGTCATTTTCCATTTTTTAACAAGCTTAATAAAGTATTGCCAAAATGATGTCAAACAAAATGTGTATGCAGGGAAGAAAAAATTTATTTCCTAAATATTTTTGAAGAGGATTGATCCCGTTTTCCCTCGATTCCTAAATTTTTGGTTTCTGATTTTCGAAGGAGATGGTGGTTTTTCGCGATTGCCTAGTTTTTTTAATATACGGATTGGAATATTTGGATTGGATATAGCTTATTTTAGTGGAAAGAATTCGAAGTTGGCTCTTTTAGGCTGTAAAGAGTGAAAAACAATAGTTAGTGAGTACGCATTGCATATTTTTAGGACAACATTTTCATTTGGAGTTAAACTTTTAAGAGCTCTCAAGAAAAACGATAAATTCATATAAAATGACGCACAAAAAATGGAAAAAAAATTTTCTGCTATCAAAATTTCTTTAATCAGTTTGCAGCCAAGGCGAATTCTTGTAAGGTGGTGTTGCTAGAACAGCTGCTTTAATTAGCTTCGGTACACAGGTGTCAAAATTGAACAACAAAACTCACCCCTTGTGTGAGCTAATGCATACCTGCATATACACATAAAGACTAGCTACGAAATTTAAGTGTTTTTTAGTTAAATGGCCAATTAAGTTGAAATTTGAAACATATAAAATAACTTCACGCTAGCGGCGCTATGGACAAAAGCTATTACTATGTATATAGACGCCTACATACATACATTAAATTCAATGCAATAATGCTCTTGCAGCAGCAAAAAAAAAAATAAAATAAAAATAAAACCATTAAAGAAAATGATAAGCGAAAAGAAAATGTGAAAGAATTCGCGAAAAAATAAATAAAAAATAGTAATTCCCATATATATCGTCGTTGGATGCGACGAATTAAAAACATAGAGCGAAAATACATTTCTTTTTCAATGTTGTTAACTAGACTTGTGTTTGGAAAATTAAAAGAAAATATCTTTGAAATTGATCTGCAAATCAAAATTGAGTGAGAAAAAATAAATTTATTTTTCAATTAAATTCACAGCAAGGTGCTCTTCGACGGCCGAACGCTCAACACCGTCAGGTACGCTACGCATAACAGCGCTTTCACAGCTACAGCGTTAAATTGCATTTACGCTTCGTTCACATTCTCATCAACAACCTCATCAATATTATCATTCTCAACGGCAACAGTAGGGCCGCTTGTAGCCAAGCCGGTCTTTATCAACACCATTAACAACGGCAGAATTTAAATGAATTCCATTAACTCAAACTTTTAAAAAGTGATTATTGCCATTCCACCCATTACAATTATTATTGATGTGAATTGAATTGCAGCTCTACAGCCTGGCTGAATGTCCGTGTCCGCCTTCCGATTGCACATTCGTTTTGGTCAGCAAGGATGAGTGAGGAAATACATACAAACCCCCTCACACACACACACATAACGACATCTACCGCATAACTGTGTTGCATTCCATTTGTTTATTTATTTTGTGTTTTTCTTTCTTACTCTTTACTTCATTTGTATGTAATTTTATTTAAAAAAATATTCCCTTCTTCTTTATATCGGGTTTTTGTTTTGCCACGCCATTCTGTGGTCTCGCATCTGCATCAAGGGTCACACAGGCGTTTTTGTTATTGTAATGATTTACATATATTTACTTGATCTATACTAGTTGACGGTGAAAAAATGTAGACATCACTGCTGTTGCATGGCGTATATAAATACATATGTAGATATGTATGTATGTATTTATGTATCATGAACGAAAAAATAATAATCATAAATAAGCAGCAACAAACTTCAATCAATCGTTGAACTCATCGTTGGTCCGCTTGGATGGACACCCACGCATAAATTTGCTTCCCTGGCTCGAAAGGTGGTTATTCTATATAATTTAATGTATTTATACTTACTTACTCACAAACTCTTCCATTTCCTTCGCGCACTACTTGTATTTTGTGGAAAAAGTTTAAAAGCGTACTTACGAAAAAACCATTACAAGGAAATATTGAAATGGTGCAACTTGTTAAAAGCAATCAAACCCGGGGAAAGAATGCATGAACAGTAGTTTGAAATCAATAAATTAACCGTAGTAGAGTTGAGTTGAGTTGGTGTTTCCTTACACGAGATTTATAACTTGGCCGAATACCCTCTTTGTCTGTAGTGTCCCGTGAGGATGCTCCGGCAATCCTCAGTTTCTCCCTAGGCAGGTTAATAAGAAGGCTATGTCTCAGTGGGATGTACAATATCCCCATAGGCACAGATAAATTTGTCCAGGGCCATAGGCGCTGGCTTGAATATGTTCTGGAAACATTGGTATGTAGGTTTTTGTACCGCTGCAAAAGAGAGTTGTTCCAGATTGCAGAGCTGTTTTTAAATTCCTTTCCGAAAAACACTGTCTCGTTTATCCAATCTCTGGGGGAAGGTGCTAAAGGGGAGCTGGATAGCGCTTCAATACAAGAATGATAGAATACAAGATTGCGCCGATCAGAGAGGATTTTTGAGAATAACTTTTGTGTGACGTCACACTGGTGCAATTGCGAGAGAGAAATGCCAAAACGTGAGCAAGAATGGAAGAAGAAGAAAAAATTTTGCAAGGAAAATGTAAACAAGTTGCACCAGTGTGACGTCATGCAAACAACGATTCTGTCAAATTCGTTAAGAGAGGAATAGCGGTCCGAGATCGGCGCAACCTTTATATTCTCTCAATCGTGGCTTCAATATTTATTGACGATAAGACTTTTCCTGGCTCAAAATTTTCTCTTGCGAAGTTCAATAGAGTTGGGAAATCCAATGGTTGTATGATGCACTCACAGGTCAGACGTTGAAGTTTCGTGAGAGATTGTCTTACCTGGAATAAAATAGGCCCAATCCGCCGTCCCCTATGTTATTACTATTAAGCTCCGTCGAAACACTGACTACAACCTCATTAACGGTTATGCTCCTCATGCCTGGGATAGTTCCTCTTCTGGTAAAGGGGATTATGATAATACCCACTCTAGCGCACAAACCCTTCGTTATGCTAAGGCCTCTTTGTAATAGGTCACAGAGGGTACTCTGAAGCTGTCCTATAGAAATTATGACTACGTCATCTGCATAACCCTCTGGTGCCCGTTAATCGAAAAGAGCGCAAAGAATTATTTCTCCACACTCAAATGCACGTTTTACCTCCATAGTTAACGTTCACGGAATAGCGTTTGTAGAATTCTCCCTCTTGTACTCTTGCTAGTTGGGATGGAAATGGACTTGTTTCAAAGTGTTTGACTCTATTTCGCTGGCGTAGGCGTGGCGGTATGGGCTCCTTGCTTTGCTTCAGAAACACAGGGATGATATCATGTTCCGGTGAGGATTTGTAGCTATCAAACGATAATCCAACTGATTGCTGGATGATCAACTAGATTTTTTGCCATCCTACAGTCTGATGTGGACGGACTGAGATCCCAGGAATCGACAAACATAAATTGACCCGCCCTAATATATGTACATACACATTTTTTTTATTTTATCAGTAATTTTTTTCATTTCATTTAAAATTTAAACATTTTGTTATAATTAATTCTTCACAATTAATCTTTATAAATTTGATTTCATTGTTAAACCACAATTTAACGCTATTTAATTATGCTAAAATACGCCCATACGCCAATCAATCTTTTTCCGTTTCACTAAAGGTAGTCTATTAATTCATTTGCCAAACAAAAAATTATATGCCTCTGTTCGAAGCGAATATTAAACAACTTGAAAACTGCGTCGAATTACTTGAATTCCTCAACAAGCTAATTAAGGCTTTGTATTTATGTCCTGCAGCGATGACAAATACTTGTACATACAACGACAAATGGTGAGTGAAATGCGAAGTTTGTAGAGCTGCTTTGAGATATACTTGTACAAGTACAGTGCAAAGCAGCCGTGCCGTTAAAATTAGATAAGTTGTGGGCTGCCACCTGTTAAGAAATAACACATTAAAAGAAATATTTTGAAAAGTTCAAATTCGAAAATATTTTTGAAGAGCATTTCCAACTGGCCAAAAAGTTAAACCAAATTTAACTAAAAGTGAAATGAAATATTTTAACGTTAATGCAGATAAGCACATGCAAAACTGCAAACTGTAAATAAAGGCCCTATTTTTGTATTTATATTTTTGAAGAGGGTTGCCATCTATTTAGAAATTTAAAATCAATTTTTTTAACAGGTAAAATGAAATATTTCTTATATGGGTATCAAATGATAGAGGTACAAAAATCCTCATTACAAAAATATTTCTGACAAAGGTTGCCATTTGTTTAGTAATTCAAAATCAGTTCGATTTGGCAAGTTAAATGAAATATTCTAGAGTGGGTGTAAAAGAAGAGTGTTCAAGCTGTTTTGTTTATAAAATATGTTTGAAGAAGGTTGCCACCAGTTTATACATTTAAAATCAATTTAAACAACAAGTTAAAGGAATATTTGTGTAGGGATGTCAAAAGGATAGATTTGAATAACATTTATATGAAAAATATCTTTGAAGAGGGTCTCCAACTGCTCAAAAAGTCAAAACCAATTTATAATAAGTTAAATTAAATATTTTAATAAAAAGGGAGGCGCTAACATATGTATGTACATAAATGCAAATCGCGCATAGTTAAAGAAGTCCTTATTTTTTATTGATATTTTTGAAAAGAATTGCCACCTGTTAAGAAACTCAGAATCTATTTGATAAAGAAGTAAAACAAAATACTTTCAAAGGTTCAAAGAGGTTCAAATAGCCTTATTTTAAAAGCATTTTGAGAAGTGTTGCCATTTGTTTAGTAATTCAAAATTAATCATACGATAAATTAAAGTTTACAAAATGGGTGTCAAACTAAAAGGGGTAAGCAAAGTTTACTGCCAAAAAATTTTTGAAGTGGGTTGCCACCTATTTGAAAAGTTGAATTCAGTTAAATTGATAAGATATGAGAAGCAATGAATTAATACACCTTTGAAGGCGGTAATCAATATCTAGACTTGAGTTATAAGATTATAAATTAAATTTCCAAAAAAAAACCAATGCTTTATCTACTTTCGAAAACATATTTACCAACACCCACAGTCATAAAAGATAAAGATCTAAAATGTGTTTGGAAATCTCACTTCATAAAGCTCTTTAAATCCATTTGATTTTATTGAATGAGGCTACGAGTTTTGGGAGTGACTAAAAACAAAAAAATACTTTGAAGGCACAGCGAAGCACGTGGAGTATTTGCAAGTGTTAATAAAATATAAAAAATTGACATTGATATAAAACTAAAATTATATTCATACATATAAGATATGAACAGTTGTATTTCATACTGAAACAGTTAATTTAGTTAAAATTTGGCACAAACATTGACCATGTCCCCAGATATAATTTGTATCCCAGAATGCACAGGCAAGGGAATTATGCATACTTGCTCGAATGAGATAACCGTCTGAGTGAAAACATCAAAACGATCAACATAATTCCATAGCATATTGTATAACAGATTGAGATGCAGCTGTAACATTTAATAGCATAACATTAAACGGTATATCACGCGGGCTATACAATTTAATTTACGCCAATGCCGCCCTTTGATAGCATATATGTAGTACTTAGATAAGTATGTAAATGTCAAGTACCTAAAGAGCACATACATAGTTCAAACATTTTCCGCAAATTTGCATAATTTTTATACACATCATATCGCTTGTACTGTTGTTGTTTGCAACGAAAGTCTCCGTGACAGAAATATTAAATTTATTACCACATTTAAAGTCGTTAAATCACATCTACATTAGTGGTAAATATCAACAGCTGTCTGTTGCGCAACAGGTTAAAATTCACTCCTAGCGATATTTTTTTCAACACAACGAAAAAGCGCGCATAACCGCACCGAACAAGTCATTCTGCGGGCGGCTAACAAAACAAAGCCATATAAATAAAAGAAGTGTCAAATACAAAAGTGCCGGAAAGCTTTAGCACGCGGCTGTGTTTGTACACCGCGCGCATTGAGTGTAATACATAGTACGCTCCTATATATGGTTGTATATATGCATGGGACATAAGAACATCATTGTGGCAAAGGGATTGTGACGCGCAGAATACTCGTACATAGATGCTGGAGGACCTCTTAATTTGCGATGCAAATCACGCGCAGTATAAAGTGCCAACATAAAGGAAAACAAAGGCGACAGTCAGACAGTCCAGCTAGCATGCAGCCAACCCGTGGACCAAGCGAATCTTCCACTCAGCGGCGCTGCAAACAAAATTAACAAAAAACAAGTAAGAAAGTCTAAGTTCGGGCGGAGCCGAACATTAAATACCCAGCGCAAGTATTAAAGATATGTTGTCCACCTTGCCGAAAGCTACCGCTACATGATAAGCCGGGGTGTATACATTTTAAATAAATTAGCGTCCTTAAATTTCGATATATTGAAATTTCAAGCATTTCTGAAATTTATTGTTATATGAAAAGCGGCCGTAATTTAAGACCGATTTCAACAATTTTCAACGGTTTGCTTTTATGTGGCAAGCACAATAATCATACCGAGCTTAGTACAAATTGCTAGAACGGTTAGCGAGATACATATATGTAATCACAAGTGGGCGGTGCCACGCCCATTTTCCAAAATTTTATCATAAACGTATTTCTTGGTAAAGGATTGTTGCAACCATCAATTTTCAATAAATTAGCTTTGATATTTACTGATTTATCGAAGATTTTGTATTTCTCGAAATTACCGTTATATGGAATGTGGGCGTGGTTATTGTCCGATTTTAAAAAGTTTCGGCCATTTGGTATGCTGTACCAGGACCAACAAATGTGCCATGTTTGGAAGAAATTTGTGCAGCGGTTACCAAGATATACACATGTAACCATAAGTGGGCGTGGCTACGCCCATCTGCCAAAATTTTAAAATATTCTTATTTTTCGTCTAAAACTCATTGTAAATGTCAATTTTGAGTGAATTATCTTCAGTAGTTACTAAAATATCGCAGTTTTCGTATTTCAGAAAATTACCGTTATATGGGAGGTAAGCGTGGTTATTGT
Organism: Rhagoletis pomonella; assembly: GCF_013731165.1. Classification (NCBI taxonomy): domain Eukaryota; kingdom Metazoa; phylum Arthropoda; class Insecta; order Diptera; family Tephritidae; genus Rhagoletis; species Rhagoletis pomonella. The sequence goes on along the minus strand of NW_023458555.1, from coordinate 15,915,755 downwards.
CCGATTTTTTAAATTTTCGGCCATTTAGTATGATGTATCAAGGCCAACAACTATGCCGAGTTTGGAAGAAATTGGTGCAGCGGTTACCAAGATATACACATGTAACCATAAGATGGCGTGGCTACGCCCATTTGCCAAAATTTTAAAATATTCTTATTTTTCGTCTAAAACTCATTGTAAATGTCAATTTTGAGTGAATAATCTTCAGTAGTTACTAAAATATCGCAGTTTTCGTATTTCTGAAAATTACCGTTATATGGGAGGTTGGCGTGGTTATTGTCCGATTTCGCCCATTTTCAATACCATCCGTCCTACGCCCAAAAGAAGTTCACGTACCAAGTTTCGTTAAGATATCTCAATTTTTACTCGAGTTATCGTGTGCACAGACGGACGGACGGACGGACGGACAGACAGTCACCGCTTAATCGATTTCTCTTTTCATCCTGATCATTTATGTATACATTTGTCTATATCTATCTCGATTCGTTTTGCCTGTTACAAACAACCGTTATGTGAACAAAATTAATATACCCTTGTGCACAAGTGCGCTCGGGTATAACAAATCGTCATTTTATGCGCGCTACGTGTCATTTGGCGAGCGATGGTTTAGTGAAGCCCTTTAAATGTATAATAAAATGGCGATGTGTTGCTTTTGCTTTATAATATATTGCACTTTTTGAAAATAAAATTTTGAATAAACTCTGTTGATAATTTTGCCAATAGTGGATTCATTCTAAAGCATTGCTAGTGATTTTGAGGAATTAAATATTACGCGTCCCTTCTGTTCTTGCTTTATTGTCACTAACTTGCTTAAATCAAATTAAATTTCCCGAATAAAACCGCTTCAATTAGTGTTAGAGAGAATTTGGCTAATATCCTTGCTCCAGACCTCCTCACGAACGCCGAGCAATTAAGAAGGTTGAAGTGCAACACCCAAAGACGGGGTTTAGTAATATGTTCAGCCTAACTGTGTGAATGCCGATTGAACAGTGACCCTTTAAAGCCGCCAACCAGAGTGAGAGCCATGGATTTATAAGCGTGAAGAGTGCCCTCGATCTGCACCTGTACATCCTCGGTTCGAAGGATCTTGCAATCTCGCGCGTGTCTTAGTTTTCGCGCAGCGCTCGCTGAGCTGACATAAGGCCCACCTTTCCAAGAGTGTACCTTTCCTAGACGATTTGTCCACCACACAGTTCCCCGTACTGTTGCTGTGACCTGGCACCTAAATAAGCCCAAGTATTCCGACGCGACTGAAAGAGAGAGCAGACATTAGAGCACACCTTCAGCACATTTAAAGTCCTGATATCCGCTTGAATATCAGAATAAATGCTCACCTCCCTAACTGTAATCGCACTCCTTAGCTGTGAACCTACTGTCTAAATAATTACAACCTGAAATACGTTACGGCAGTCTGGCAGCCGGAACTTAGTATTGATGGAAGGCTCTTGTAAGAAGACCACTCTTATGTGTATACATTAGGGTGGTCCAACAACAGTAAAGTCGGAATTGTAATGCTCTCACCCCTAGGATTGTACTATATCGAAAAAAAGTAGACCCCTATTTTTTTATTTTGAAATCAAAAAATATTGTTTGTCTGCAGGAGATTCCTGGTAATAATACCCAATTGTTTATTTAACCATTTTTTAATACTAACGATTTTTTATTGGTCTCCTGATCGCATTTTTCGGGGTTTTTGTGTGTTTATGGCGGACCTATAAATTATAGTGGCGATGAAAAAATGGTTAAATAAACAATTGGTTATTATTACCGGGAATCTCCTGCAGACAAACAGAGTTTTCCGATAGAAAAATAATGATGTTTAAGAATTCTATACAATTTCTACGAAAAGTTGTTTTTTCGCCATATAAAATACATGGAAAACTTTGGGCGCTTGAGCGACCTCTAAATATTTTTTGATTTCAAAATAAAAAAAATATGGGAATATTTTTTTCGGTGTAGAACAATCCTAGGGGTTGAGAGCATAAAAATTCCGACATTACTTTTTCACATGCATTTTTGGACCACCCTAATATACATACATACATCTGAAATTTGTAAACAAAAATAATAGTGCGTTCATCCCATGCAAGGCGTTTGGCCGTATATTTCTGTTGAAAAAAGTGCAAACTTTAACAAACCATAGCTGTTGCTTCTGGGGTCTCAAGTAACAAAAACTGTTCTAAATACAAAGAAAAATAAAAAAATAAAAAATTGGAATAGGAAAAAATAAAACCTGAAATTGCTGCAACTTTTCCTTAGTAAGTTTGTTCGATTCTCGAAGCATCTATGCTTTGCACGGCCCAGTAAACAGCGTTCGTGCTGCTGATTTGGGCGAACGTTCCAAAAGCTGCTCTTCAATCTCTTGTTTTGCATGGAAAAATGTTTCACATGCAAATAGAGTTTAACTATTTAGAATTTTTTGAGAAGAAATTAGAAATATTTTACGGTTTAGAGACCAAATAATTTGAAAAACACAAGTAAATTTTAAGCAAAAAATAAAACCGACTTCAATTCCCATTTAAAAATTGAATACCGTGCGTCTGACTCATGACACGGTTTTGGATGTGTTTGTGAAAATAAATATGTGCTAGTTACACAAATGGCTCGCGAGTCAGATCTCTATTATTTGAGAACATCAAGCAACACTTGATTGTCCATTGTAATTTTTCAGTTCTTGAAATAAACTGAATAAAAAACATAACGTTAAACTGTACTTAAATTTTTTTTTTGTTGTTTTTCGAGCATATTTGCAAGCGTATTTACTAATGTTTTCATGCTTATCTAAGCGCTTAAAATAGATTTTTTCCTGCTTATTTTCTTGGGCCCTGTTGACGTGTAAACATTTATGTACGGCTTGGCGATTCGGTTACATAAGCACATAAATTGGCTAGGTTAGAAATTAAGCATTGATTTCATCAATTTTATCGGGACCAATATTCGTAATGATCTCTAACAAGTCATGAAATGATACCTTATTAGTGTCAAAATGATCCCGAATAGTCGTAAACTAGCTCCGAAAAGGTCCTGAATAGGTCCCGAAATGATCCCGAAGTAGTCGCCAAATATACCTGAACAGGTCCAGAAATGATTCCAAACTAGTCGCGAAATATTAATTTTACATACATACAAGAAGCTGTTACAAATTTACTGTTGGGTTAACGCAAATTTTACTCATACTGAGAGCTTAGTTGGTTACACATCAAAAATTCACCTCATATGTTCTGTTACACCCTAATGTATATGTACGCATGCAGTCGCTAGCGAATGCAAACAATATAGGTAATAGGCAAAAAAATTAAGCCGGCAAAAATACACACAAACATAAGTGCAAATATGTACATTTATTCACAGCTATTTGCACTGAAAATAGCTGAAAATTGCGCAGAAATGCTGTAATTGGAATTATAGGCGGCAACGTAACGTAACGTGAAGCAACGCAACCAAAGTCATAATGGCATATCGATGGACGGATAAATAAATGAATGAATTCATGAAATATCGAAGGGGTGAAAATTGTTTGCACGAAAATTTCACTATGAATGTGTCAATTGACACATCTATACACACACACACATCTGCGGACATTGATTTACATAAGTACATTCGAATGTATACCCAATTTGCCACAGAGCGAGGATGAGTTCGAATCAACGTCGTTACGATGTCGGTCTGCTGAAGTCGTTTGGGTGAACTGTGAAAATTTAATGAGCTATAAAACTGCTTTATATTTTTTTCTTCAATTCATATTGAAAAGTTTGAAACTTTTAGGAATGTTTGCTGATTTCCGTGGTTTACAGCACAAATGTTCTATGGATGCCGCTATTCAATGCCTATGTAGAATTGCTCGGAGATTCCGAAAATCGAGTTAATTTTTTTCCAAATTTTTTCAATTTACCGTTATTTAGTTTACAACAAAAGTTGGTTCCTTTTAATCACCTCTATCTTATGAACCAATTTAAAAATCTTAATATAGAATACGGCAAATGAAAGCTAATGAAATTGTCCATAAACCGTATATACATCACTTTCCGATAGGACTGATACTTTCAGACAAATTAATTAGTCATTCCAGTTTTATTTTTTAATTAAAAAATGAAAAAACCAAACTTTAACAGAAGAAAAATTTTGCAAAAATTTTGCATTTGTACTAAAGCCTGTTCTGTTCAAAAAAAAAATAAATAAATAAATTACTAATGAAGAAAATCGTTACTGAGCTGTTGCGCCTTCTGAACGTGCCCATTAAGAGATGGGTATAAATCGAAATTCCATTGGAATTAAAGGAATTGGGTTATCGAAATATCGCCATATGAGAGTCAGACGAAAGAGATTTAAGAAGGTTTTAGCTTGAAAATATTACGAAGAGGTAAAGGCAAATTAAGTTAAACTAAAATAATAATTGTGTCAAACCAAAGGTTTAAGGCATCGCGATTGTTATTTTATGACAAACTCACACATTGTCAATCAGTGATTTGTGCTGATTACATTTTTTATTTTTTATTACTGGTCTCTTAAACTAACTAAGGAATGTTTTTACACTTCAATTATTTCTTGCTTAGTATGTCTAAGTTTTCCTTTTGTCTGATACCCATATTGATATGCAAAGTGAATTTGACTTTTTCAAACATGTGGCAATCCTTTTACGTGTCGTTTAGAAGTAAAGCACTTTCAAAACTATTTAAATTGATACCCATATTGTAATATTTAGTTCATTTAACTTACTAAATAAATAATTTAATTAAATTTGTAACAGATGGCAACCCGTTTCAACAAAAAAAAAAAACATTTATTGCACATTTGCAGGCCAAGCCCTGTCATTTGACACCTCACTTTTTAAAATAGAACGAACTATATGTACATTAGGCATATAACTTTTTACAATTTTTGCAAATACGAAAAACGGCATACCATAGTCGAATAGAGCATAAAAAAGTATGAACTCCCATTATTTTTTTTTTGCGAAATTGCAAAAAAGTTTCCGCGCAAAACGAAATTACTTTTTTATCAGAACTGCTGAAAAAAACAAAAAAAGTTTTGTACAGTGTACACGTTGTTCTTCATAATAATAGATATTTATTTAACTAATAATCTTCCTATTATTCCAAACGCCTTTTAATGGACCTAAGGGAAGTGCCCCACCCACCCCAAACTCATTTTTCTTCAGAAAATTCTGATTCAATATTAAAAAATTTAAAAAAGAAAAAGCAATTTATTCAATCTGTCTTTTTTTAGAAATCCATTTTTGCGCGGAACGTTTTTGAACCGAAAAAGTGATATTCATTACTTGTACAATAATTGCCACCACGTGGTGGTATGCCAAATTTTTCGTCAACATTTGTTATATGTCTAATGTACATACCTATGTAAATGCCGCAAGAAGCCAAATTTTCCAATTCAAACTGTATTTACAGTGAAAGTATGAAAGTTATCCAAAAATAAATTGAATTTTTGAATTCAGCGTCATTTGAATTTTTCTAAGAAGCGAATTTTCATTCAAATCCGTCCATAATTCTTTGTTTCGCTCACATTTCATATGGAAGGGAAGCACAAATTGTTCACCAGAACGAGTTAGGAAACGACATCGTTGCGAAGTCGTTTGGCAAATTGGGTAAGCACATGTGTACATGTGGGTCTCTATAACAGCGAATTGTCGATGTGAATTATTAACGAGGACATGAAAATGCGATGTCCTTGCTAAGTCTACTTGCGCCTATGCTATGTTTGTTTGTTTACAAAAGCAATAATGAGTGCAATAACACAGCAAAACCACAAGCATATAGACATTTATACAGTTGTATACGCATATTGTACTTGTATAAAGTAAACAATTGTTAACAATCGATTGAAATTTGAAATTGCCGCTTGTCATTATCAGCTGGCGCGCGTTTAAAGTACGTAATGTACAAATTAATGCAACACAAATTTCATTTCACAATTTCAACGTTTATGTTTGTACAAGTGATTGATATTATTATTTTCTGCTTTGCTTCAAATGCTTAGTTGATTTTTTTCCTCCTCGCGCAAGCGCTTGACTTGCTCACGCGCGAAAATCCATACAAATGTTTAAGCTATGCACGTGCATAGCCACTTCCGTTTCCGGCAAATTTTTGCATAGCTAAGAGGGACGCTAACATTATATGCACACATACATACATACATACATATATAGCAGCATGTATTTGTAATTGGAAAGCTGCCATGGAGTAACCATACCAAAATCTAATTTTCCCATTTCGCACATTTGCAAATGCGTTGACTGCCACTTCAGCGACTGAGGTTGTACAACAATGCGGTCTGCGGTGGCAGAAAATTGTGAAATTTAAATTTACTGTAGAGTACTAAGCCAAAACGGAAACAGGATTTTAACGAAATGGAATTAAATTTCTATGTTTGTGAATTTGCTGCTTCAGAGGTTTGGCGTACGTGGCGTATGAGTGACTTTTTGTTAAATTCGTTTAAGTAATTCAATGAAGTGCGAAATTTAATGGCTAGTAAAATGCATGTTTTCCGAGGATTTATTTGTAAAGAACTCTTCTTTTCATTTAGGTAACAAGAATTTATGTGTAGAAGCGTATGAAATCCTTTTGTGGCACTCGCAATTGTCCACTTCTATTGGTAAACATTAATGTGTGGTAAAGCTCCCCAGCAGCGAAAATACGATTGCATGAGAACGCCACTAACTCCAGAGTCGACTCCAAAGTAATGCACTCGCACTAAAATATGAATGAACTGCTTGTCAAATGTAATCACTTGAAATTCATCAAATACTACATAAATTTTTTTCAAACTACTTTTATCGATTGACAGGCAATTGATGGCGAACCCTTATTTTATATGCTGTACATTTTGGTAAAAATGCTTTCGCTAGACATTTGCATCGAAAATATTTGCGAAAGTAGTTACTACGTCAATATTCATACACAAATTATAAATGCAGCAGTATGGTACACATGCAACAATTTATGGATATATGAAGCGATTTGATGTTAGCGAAAAAAAAATAAAATTGAGTTTTCGCGTTAAATGAATTACTTTCAATTGTAAATTTTTGCGCTAACGGGCAGTCATTTGCGTTGATGCTATTAATTTGCCATTGAAATTATTTCGATTTTCGTACTAAATTTGACTTTTATTAAAAATAATTTAAAAAAAAAACTTGTGTAAACTTATTTGCATGCTTGCCCTTTTGCAACATTTACTTAATCCGACCGTGTTCGAAGGTACTAAGGTACGAAGTGTAGGTATGTTGAGTGTTAATTTTTTTTTTTTTTTTTGGTAAGGTTTGCACCAAATTCCCTATACGTTAACCATGGATGCATGTGCATCACTTTTCGATAGAAATTTATTAATAATTCCAGATTTTCTTCATTAGTAGCTTGATTTTATTTTTTTTATTTTTATAACAGAACAGGCTTTAACACGAATTGACACAGAAACTGTTATTTAAAAAATTTGTCCCTGTTAAAGTTTGATTTTTTTCATTAAAAAAAAGTGGAATTATTAATTAATTTCTCATAAGGCTTATCATGTGATGTATATGCGGTTCATATAGAATTTTCGTAGCTTCCTCTTTTTGTTTTAAACTGAGTAACGGTAAATTGAAAATATCTCAGAAACCTATCGATAGAAAAACTCGATTAACTCGATTTGCGAAATCAACAGGAGATTCTACATAGGAATTGGAGAGAGCATCCGTGGAATAAAAAAAACGCAAACAAGGATCTAACAGATAACAGTCTATTGCAGATTAAAAAGTTATCTACATATACAAACTAGGAGTCTTTTCGAATGATTCGTTCTTCGGGCAAATTTAGTTTTTCTGAGAATTTGGAGGTCGAAAAATAGTAAAACCCAAGTCGCAGCTGATCTTTTTTGAACTATTGTTTAACTAAGATTTTATGTACATATTTTAATCCCTTATTCGCGTAATTAAGGCAACAGGTAACTCATTGCAAACCGTATATATGTATATAACTTTTAGGATCGCTGAATACGAATATGCTATGAGGTATTGAAAATTCTAAATGGCGGATCCAAAGTGTTGAATTAGTTATTGTAAACATTAGCAAACTCTTACCATCACTCCAGGAAGAACAACGAGGACATGGTGATCAACTGCACAATCGTTTTCTTTTTTGTGGTTTGAAACTTTTTTTTAAATTTAAATTTTTGTAATTTTTTGTATTTTTTAATTTTAATTTTTGAATTTTTTGGATTCTTTAATAGACATTTTTTTATTTATTTATAATTTTTTTCTATTGTAGTAGTTTTTTATTTTGAAATGTTTTTCTACCTCTTAATTTAATTATATTTTTTTTTAACTTTAAGTTTTGTTTTTCTTTTTGTATTTTTACTCATTTGTGTTGGACACCAAACATCTTAAATGTGCTTAGATGAGAACTTCACCGTACCAAGTAAGTCGGATCTTCTACTATTATTATATTATATTAATTATATAAGCTGTGAGCCCACGGGCATAGCTCTTTTAAGCTTTCTATTAATTTTGTATAGACGATTGCAGAATAAAAGCTCTCTCTGCCCATCGCTGCTGTACACTGCTGTTGAAAGCTTTAAGCACTTGTTCTTCGAATACAATACTGTATCGACAAAATGGGCTAAAGAGGCTTGAATCGAAAAAGGTATTGTGAAGAGCAGAGAACGGATTTCAAGGAAGTTGTCTTTATTCTGCTAATTAAAAACTACCACAATATAGTTTAAGGCACACATTCAAAAATAGTGCTGCGAAATATTTGTATACATATAACAATAGTGTAAATAATGTTTAAATATTTTAGATAAGATTCAGAAGCGGCTTATTTACGAATAAGAGCAAAGGGCCTACTGCCAAACTGGTGTTGGATAAATTTAGAGTTGTTTTCGCAGTTTTTAGTGCCCTTTCCTGCCTATTTCGCTATTTTATTTTGCCTTTTCTAGCCTATTTGGCTAATTTATTTTGTCTTTTTTTTATAGATTTTGAGGTCCTAAAAATCCCTTCCCTGGTAATAAGTTTTAAATGTTGCTTAATGTAAAATATATGAATAAAAAAAAATGAAATACGCTAAATGCAGGGACTCGTTCTGTTTTCCAAAAATTTCATAAGATTTCTTTTGCATTTAAATACTAGTTACTGGCAATCCGCGCCAGAATGATAAAGGTACACAATTTAATCTGTAGTCGCGTTTAATCCTTCCATGGCACTTTTTAATGAATGCATTTATTTATTAGCAGAATTGTAATGCTTGAATAGTCGTCTAAATACTTTTTTAAGTATTTTTCGTTCTTTTTTTGCCCTTTCGGCGACTAGCTGAAATTTCAAGCAACCGCCGACCGTCGGCACATCGATACGCCTGAGGTCACTTGCGGCATGTCAGTCAGCTGCTGATTGTGTGTTGCCGCAGGGCGAAAAGCAACAGTTCGTTTTATTGGAAAGCCGGGAAAGAGAAGCGTAAATATGTTTAGCGCATGCGTTAGGCAACGTCAAGGAGTATGAGGCAAAGGTAGAGAGAAAATCGAGAGTAAGTTGGGGGAAGATTGTTAAATATTTAATAAAATTTGTATAAACATAACTATGTTTTACCATTTCTAGAAAGACAGAAGACAACGATTCAAAGAGAGAGATAGAAATTGATTATACTTTTATATAATTTCAACAATTGTATGATATAAATGTTTTAAACTTTTGAAAGTTAACCGGCCTCTTCTGAAAATCTTACGATTTGAGATCGGTGGTATTTGCAAAAAATTTTACAGGAAGTATTTAAATATAATGAAAGTAAAAAATATTTCAATTGAAGATTCCAAAGACATATAATTTACATATGAAGAAAAATTAGCCAAGCGTACCAGGAAAAAAAAACTTTATGGTTACTGGTAACCAATGTGTAAAATATTTGTTTTCTACAGCGATTTTTTGTTCAGTTCTAATTATACGAGTTTAGACATGTATATTTCAGCCCCTTTTCCCAGACTCACAAGTTTTCTTATAATAGAGAATAGAAATATGATGATCTTGGTTGAATGTTAGTTAGGTTATGCGCTTCTTGGTAGAGTAATCATAGTAACTCCTAGGTTTCGTGGGTTCCATTGTCCGGCAGAGGCCAGTAAGAAATCCTAAAACCAATGTTTGCCTAGTGAGGATTACCTCGGCTCTCCTTGTTAACATTACCAGGACGAAAGAGCGAGCGCCTCCGCTACTACCCATACTTGTCTAGTAATGCAACGTTTCCTTCTTACTTCAGAAGTAGCAAATCCGCCAAGCGAAGCTCCATAATAGACCGATAAATGGTACTTGGTATACGAATCCTTGTGCAGCCGAGATTATCTACCCATTAATACAATATGTTGCAGTATCCAAATGAACAAAACCCGGTTCCTGGATGCGGTATGCAATAAAAGCTGTAGGCAGTCCCACAGCCTCGTATGCTTTCAGTGCGAGGTGCGCCGTTTTGCTGTTAGAAGGGATATTTGTGAATCACTTTCTTGATCTCTTCCCAGGTTTTAAACGAGACTATCTTTCCGGAGTTTTTGGTCGTTTACTGATCCAGTTCAGTTAGGGAAAATCACTTTGAAGTTATGTGCAAAGCTAAATTTTGGAAGGCTTCCGTCCAGAAATCTAATATGCACCCTGAGAGTGGAAGAGTGTATAAGCTTCTTAAAATGTAGGGCCTATTTCTTGATAACGATGTATACGAGAGACAGATCGTTTAGCACATTTAAATTACTAATTTAGCTCGTTGCTAACGTTCAAGTAACCTGCCTACAATGAGAAGCAGTCCGTGAATTGGTAACTTACGTCCAAACGTGAGGACTGGATCTAATAATGGGTTACAAAAAAAATGCAAACTTTGAGCATTAGGGAAGTTCCGTAGTGAAAGGGGGGAAAGAAGGTATGGGAGAATCACGACACCTATGGCTTCTTGCAAGGGTTACGCTTCATGCACATTCCCGAACGTTCATCAGGAGTGTGAAAAAAGTGCGACCCAAGGTACTTAAACTGTAGGCGCACAAAAGCAGGACACCAGAGCAGCAGGTGTTGAGATGATTCCACCTCAGCATGCTCACCCATTACGCAATGATCAGCTAGCACTCCCACCAAAAGCGAGAGATGTAGTTTGCTTAGTATGAAGAGCTCCCCATACCGCTCACGTGTAGATGGCCAGAACTATTTTGCCACCTTGCATTCCAAGGTCTTCACCCAGCGATCGCAGAGCCCATCTCTTCAGAAGCAGACCACACGAGGTTAGGGGAGCTCCCAGACCTTCTCTATAGGGCAGTAATTCCTCAAAGGTTCCCTGTCTTGCCAGCTCATCGGCCATGTAGTCAGCAATTTCGATGTGACCTGGAACTCAAATAAGCTTAATAGGGAAGTAATCCGATGCGGTCGATAAGGAAGTCAGACACTCCTTCACCGTTATCGAATGCGCCGTCAAGGAGCCAAGAGCTTTGATAGCTGCTTATCTGTCGGAAAAAGTATTCACCTCCTTAAAAGGTGTTATGCTAGAGAAAAACCAATCCGAAGCCTCTTTAATTTCGGCAATCTCTGCCTGGAAGACGCTGCAGTGATACGATAGCCTAAATTTTAGGCTACTGGAGAGTTCTTCGCAGAAGACGCCTCCATTTACCTTCCCATTCAGCTTTGATCCATCTGTAAATAAGTTTATAAGACCTCGATTACAGTTACTGCACCCATCCCAGTACTCTCTCGCTGGAAAGTGGGTGGTGAAAGATCCATTCGTACGCATAACCGGTGTGCTGTTCAAGTTGGTAGGGACCTGAATCCTTTTAGAATACTGGAGTGCCCACAACTCGGGGCGAACTTAAAGCCTACCCTACCCTACAAAGGCAAAAACCCGACAGCCACCTCCACTCACACATCTCCGGATTGAAGCGGTTCCCACTCTGCCGCGATAGTTCTGCTGCAAATCAAGCGGTAAATAAACCAGACAAGGTCAGCTCCGACCTCTAGGTTATTTAGGGAGCTAACTATCGATATCAAGGAAGGCATAGGATTGGGTTGCCTAAGAATATAGACTTTTCATTTCACCTTAATATTCTATTTCTCGTCTTCCTCCTTTATTTGGGCACTACAATGGTTTGTGAGAACACAACAACGGCCTTGGAACAGAAAATTTCGTCAATTGTTTCGCCTAAGCGAACTACATTATCTTCCACTACATTTTTTTTCCTACTACTTTATGCCAAACACAGCAACACTTGTACGACAACTTCATTCATAGAATAGACCACACACGCAATCAGCTGTTCAACCTTTGCCCTCATACCTAACCACAATATAAATATGTTTGTAAATCAACATTGCAATTCTTATCAGCCATCGTGGCGCCCACTCTCTCTCACTCTCTCTCTTTAGTTACCAGTACACACAAACGATCCAATGTATAGACAAACAAAAACAAAATAAATCCTTGCAACACACACTGGAAGTCAGCCTTCCAAGCGGCAATACACAACATATGTACAGCGAATTGCTAAAAACGTTTAGGCCAATTTAAAGCCTAAGTTCTTGGGCATTCGTTCCGTGGAGCACAGCCTGAACGGATGTGTACGTTGGTGATGTCGCGTATGTCGCGCGTTTATATAAATTCAAAATAACTACTTTCTATACTAATTGAGAGCTATAAGAAAGTGTAGAGGTTAAAAAATTTTAAATAAAAAACATTTAAATAAGAAAAATTTCAAGTCAAAAAACCACTAAAAGTGTCTGAAGAAATAAACACTAAAGTGCTGTCTTTGTAGTATGTGTTTGCATTAAATACTATAAGCGGAAGCGCCAAGTGTTGTGAATACTACGGTCAGGAAGTGAAAGTATCGACAGGAAGTGAAAGTAAATTTCTAAAATAAGCAAAAAAAAATTTTTTTTTCAGCGAATAATTCATGAGTGAGGAGATGTTAAAAAAACGGAAAGTTCAATAGAATTTGTGTTGCACAAATAAATTTGTTAATGTTGAAAAATCATCCACATTCTTTACTAGAAATGAAATTTTAGATTTTTGGTAAAAACCTTTTAGTGAAATAAATGTTTATGAATGTGTTTAACGAAAATAGAGTTATGCTTATCAGATTATTAAACAATAATTATTCTAAGTGAAAGTGGGAAAAAATTAAAATGTACTTATTTAAAAGAAATAAAAATTAGTGAAGAAGAGGAGAAGCTCGGCCAAACACTAACTTATGTGTAAGCGCCAATCTATTATTATTATTATAAAGATTAGTGAAAATCTGTGAAACATAAACACGATATACAAAAAAAATAAATATATTAAGGTGAGTGAAATAATGCAATTAAATTTATACACAAGAGTATACAGAAAATTACGTACAAGTTAATTAACATTTAATAATTTAAAAATAATTAATAAAAGTGATCCCTGAGGAACGCCAGCAAGTACTGACTTAAAAATGCTAATCTTTCAAATTCAGGTAATTTTAACCCTAAACTGACTCCCAACATTACAGGAACTTATATATTTAAAACTTAATAATCTAAAAATGTTTGGCGTTCGACCTTCTGCTAAATACCTCAACCTCAGTCAACGACGATATTGAAGTGAATCTGGGATCATTTAGTTCCATATAGTATGCACTATAAAGCACTTATACCACTTTTAAAATTTACATAAAATATTTCGCCTTTAACGTGTCTGCGTCGTCTGTGCGTAGAATTGTAGGCCATATATTCACGTAGCACAATTAATGTTGTAAGTTTACTTTCACAAGCATTTGATTGTTTTCATGATCAGCTCATCGCCATCTGATACACCTATTAGTTTCTCAAAATACAAAACAATGAGAAGAAATAATCAAATCTCTTGGGTCTAATAATGCGGTACCTGCTATTTCATGTGCCTGATAAATTAAGTTAAATTTGATTTTTTAAATACGTGGCAACGCTCCTAAATACAGTTCACAAATAAAGCTCTTTTAAACCCATTTTATTTGATACCTATACTTTTAATAATTAATTTAACTTATTAAATAATTTGAGTTTACCTTTTCAAACAGGTGGCATCCCTAATTAATTCTAGATATTCAAACTATGGATACCTTACCACCTTCGTCTCACGTCATATTTTAATTTTCCATTTAATTTATGCATACTTTAATTAAATTCTTGTTTTAAAACAGGTGGCAACCCTATTCAAAATATTTTAAGACCAAAACTTTGTCAAACCTTTTTCGACTGACGTACATATTGCGATAAATTGTGTATCTAATCCCTTATTTCAAGTTGAATTTAATTTCTAAAACATATGGCAATCCTCTCAAAAAAATTACAGAAAAAAGCATTTTTAAACCATGCGAATTTATATGCTTACTTTAATAATTCATTTGACTTATTAAATAATTTGAGTTTAACTTTTTACACAGGTGCAAACCCCCTTCAATATTAAAAATGCTCAAATTAAATATTTCTTAATACCCCTTTGTTTGTCGCTAATATTTCTAAGAGATGGCAATCCTGTTCAAATTATTTTTAAACCAAAACCTCGTTAAACCTTCTTCCTTCTGACACTTGTATTGCTGATTTATTTATTTATTAGTATTATGATAACTATTGAAATTATCTAATACTCTTAACAGGAATTGAATTTAATTATAAAATCAGGTGGCAACCATACTACGTGCAGTTTGGAAATAAAGTTTCTTCAAAGCAATTTCGATTTATATTCGTATTGAAGCAATTTATTTAACCTCATATTGAATTTGACTTTGTAACAAGGTGGCATCCCTTTACAAACCACAATCTCTTTCGTCTGACATAAATATCAGGATACATATTTCAATTAATTGCCTTTATTCAAGTCGAATTTGCTTTTCAAAAAAATGTGGAAACCCTCCTACATATAATTAAGAAATAATGCGTTTTCAAAATTACTTCGATCGATACTTATAGTGTAATAATTGATTTAACTTAAAAATAATTTGAATGTAATTTTTTTTATCAGGTGGCAGCTCTTTTTGAAAAAACAAGAAGTTATTGCGCATCCACATGCCAAGTCCTTTAATTTACTACCTCATTTTGTAAAATCGAACGAACGGCACAGATCTGATATGACAAAAAAGTTTTCGCGTATTGTGCATTCATATGCACATTAGGGTGGTCTAAAAATGCATGTGAAATAGTAAAGTCGGACTTTTTATACCGAAAAAATATACTCTTATCTTTTTATTTTGAAATCCAAAAATATTTAGAGGTCGCTCAAAGCGCTCAAAGTTTTTCAGGTGTTTTTATATGGGAAAAATAAATTTTTTCGTGGTCAATAATTTTCGATCGGAAACTTTGGTTCTCTTCAGTAGACTTTCAGTAATAATACCCAATAGGCTAAAGTGTGTTTCGAAATTTTTCTAAATTCGCAGCAAATTTACTACGAACATATAGCAAAGTGCCAATGCTGGTAGTGAGGACGAAGATGGAAGTTTTATTCGTCAATGAGGAGTATTTGCGAACTCTGTCCTAAAATACACCACTCCAAAAATCAAAGGAGGTTTAAAAAAAGTTAATTAAAGTTTAATAAGGAGTCTGTCTGATCCATATGCCAGCCTGGTGAAAAATTTTTTTTTAATTCCTGGGCCAAAAAAAAAAATCAAAAAATATGCAATATTATATTTCACGTTATACGTTGGGATCCGTTGACTCCTAAAAAGTTTTAGCCAAGATATATGAAAATTAGAAAGTTGAAGCTTAGAGATACTTTTCTTTAAGTCTGCATTGGACCATTTTTCTTCGAAATACAGCCTGTAAAATATTGTCAAAAGATGTGGAATTTTGCTCTCAACTATCGAAACAAGATAAATTTTCGTGGACTCCCACTTACAACTCTTGAATCCTTATTTGTACAAATTAATGTAGTTCCTTTCGAGCCTCCCGTGGACCTCTGGGTGCCCAACTGGACCAAATTGAAAATCATAGTACACATAACAAAAAAAAAAAATATATGCGGTGTATTCCAAAACAACATATGTACATATTTTCGTGTTACAAAAATATTTACTTATGTGTGTACATGTAAGTAACTCGCCTTACATAAATATTCATCTAAGTTTACACCAATATATGTACATAAGTAAACATGTAATTGCCTTGCAAACTTTTTTTGATCATTTAATTTGCACAAAATTATGATTTTTTTAGATTATTTTTTTTTGCCACTTGACATCGGCTTTCAAAATGCAAATCTACATATTTGCCATAATTCTCTTTTACATTTCATAAGAAAGAATGTACACCGACATTCTTGTAAATATTACATCGCACACATGCCGCCATACCAACGTTAAATTTTGAAGCAATAAATTTTCCGCCACTTTTTGTAATTTCCATCTTGAGACTTGTTTTTATTACAATACTAAGGATGTTTGTTGTGCTACACGTGTTTTCTTTTGTTGTTTTACATACACACACACACACACACACACATCACTTTGTGATTTTTTCTAAATTGTGGTTGTATGTAAGTAAATTGGGGCTTATTGCCTGCCAATTTTGGGCTAATTCATTTGGTCGGATTATCATGCTATGGCAAAGCATACATATATATGGAAATGTGTCTCGAATACCGTGATTTTTCAAAGATAATCGTATGAATGGCTCGGCATGAACTTGTAAAGAAAATACTGAAACATTTTTAACAGCGTGGCGATTTTCTTTCGAAATTTCGTAAAAGAATCGAATATAGTAGATCGTGTGTATAGTAGATTTCGTCTAAGAAAATTTGGCAAAAAATTGCAAAGGGATTTTCATATATGTATATATATACACGCCCGAACTCTCCAAAATCCTACTGGCCAATTAGCCGTACATCCTTCAGGCAAAATATATTGGAAAAACTACTAAAGCACCAACTAACGGGCTCCTCTCTCTCTACTCTCTCGCTCTCCCGCTCTCCATTGCATAAACATCAATACGCTTTTCAAAAAGGCAAATCAAACAAAACAATTAGTCTGTTCGAATAGATCTCCAGTGAAAAATATACAGCAGAAAGTTGCAGGAGAGTAACAAATGATTATCTCTCAAATTTGAAAATATTCAAAAAATTACGCAAAAAGTTGCAAGTTGTTAGCAAAGCTGATCGAAATTTTCCTTATTTACATACAAAACCATAAAACGGAACACATGAAAAGAGTATAAAATAAAAGTTTGCCTAAAGAAGTTTGCTAAGCAAACGTAAGTAAATGAGTATTTGCTTTCTTCCGAAACAGTCTATAATAAGTTATTTTAAACTTAAAAATCCTCAAAATAAATTTTCATAGTTACAAACAAATGACTTTGATCAGCTGTTTTTCTTGTTGGCAAATTTCTAGCGGCTTCCTCTTCAAGTCAATTTTCACTTTGCGCTCTCAATTTCCCCTACTTTGCAAGTTTTTTGCGGATGCGAACGCAACTAAATTTTGGCACTTCACTCTATCGTAGGTGTAAATAATAGAAAAGGCTTTTGCAATGACGGTGCCTTTGACAATGCTAGCTTCAAATCTATGGAAGTGGCAATAGAGGTATAAATTCCAATCAATCAAGGTGAACAGAGAACTGAAGGAACCTAACATTACTGCAGCAAAAAAGACTGTCCACAGGGAAGAGTAAATCCCATCGAGAAGAATGGATCTAAGCTCGACAATGGCGTTGGCTATGGAGTTAGGATTAGAATTATCCGTACGAATTTCGGAAAACTGCAGCGTTAATTAAGCAGAGGTTCTATTTATCCATAAAGGAGGCGGTTGTGAACATTAATACACACACCGTAACAAAGACAACGACAAATATATTCGCGGACAGCAAGGCGGCTATCAAAACAATGCTAAACTCAAAGGTTGCCTGTCAGCCCTAAGTGACATTAGTACCGTCTTCAAGGTCAGCGTCCTATGTGTGTGTCCCGGGACATTTCATTTAGCCAGAAAAGATACCACCCTTCCATTGTGTGATAGGAGAGGTAGGAGAGGTTAAATTGAATCCGAAATAGCATTATCTAAGAGGGAAAAAGGTGAATTGTACAATAGATAGGCTACTATGGCTGCAAATTGAGAGGGAAAAATAAAGAAAATAACTGCTCAGCCTCCCAAGAGAGGACATTTCGCTTGTGCAACCGGTCATTGGCTAGTTGGCTGGCATTCTTCGAGATATTCTCCCATGAAATTTGCTGAAGTTGAAGAGATGAGCAAGAGGAGAAAACAGTCCAGCACTTCTTCTGCAGTTGCCTAGCTTTAGCTAAGAGCTGAGCAGGCCTTTTATTAAAACACTTCTTTAGCTCCCTCACGGAAATATCCGGTGTAGGAATGAATGCAATCCTACGCTTCGTGAGAGTTTCAAAATGAAGATTCTGTGTTTCTCAGAGGTATCAAAATGGACGTGCAGGGTCTAAGTGAGTTTGCCTTCCAGACTGACTGCCACATGAATCTAACCTTAACTTCATCCGCCGCTGACTGTTTGAGACCTCACAGGTATACTCCATTTCTGGATTGACAGCCTAAATGGGCATACTTTACTACTTTTGCATTTACATTACCTGTTTATGTACTATGCAGCCATATAAGCAAACCTCACGATTTGTTAAATTTTTCGACAAAAACGTATTTTTAATCGAAGATGGTGGCACACTTACTTATGATAAGGAGCTTACTTATGATAAGATGTGCAGGAGACGGAGAACGATTGAGGAGACTGTCGAGCGCATACTCTCCGACTGGTCAGCCCATTTAAAATAACTTCTGGAAGTCGGTTTCCTAATACATATGGACTGCTTACGTTATCAAGAAGGAAGCGAAATATTCAAGGTGTTTGAGATTGAAGTATTTAGTTTAAAAAGTCACTCATACGCCATGTAAAGCTTGTTTAAACAAAAATGGAACTCGACCTTTGCAATGGTAGCCGAAAAGGGTAAGAGTTTTTTTTTACGTTTTTCTTATATCTTGACGCCTACACACACACACACACTTAATTTTCGATTAGTCTTGCCTGCCTTTTGGCCCTTTTCAAAAGTAGAAAAAGGCAAATATAATAAAAACCGTCTTATATTGTATTTTCACGCTTCGTGACCGTATCAAATTCACACAAGGCTGCCAATAATTTTACTTAAATTCGCCTGCCATACTGAGAGCACTTTGCGACTACATATGTATTTTACATATTCGTAAAATTTTTTTCTCCACTATATTTGGTGTTGAATATTCTCCAAAGTCTTCTGGGAATCGGCTGATAACATTGCACTGCTCTCGCCGCCACCGCAAACGATGCCATGCCAACGCCTCCAATTACCCGCCATTAACCCATTTTGCTTACTAGAACGAAATTGGCTGGTAAGAAAATTTTACGAAAGTGGCAGAAAAAAATTACGAACATAAAACTCAAATTAAAATGACTGAATGGCGAATGAATTTGCCGAGAAATTGACTTGATGTTGCCTAAATGGTCGTTACTTTTATTTTGTGTGGTTTTTCAAATAGTTTTGGCGCTCAATTATTTTACATTTACAACAATTTTCTTCTTTTAGTTTTACGTATTTTGTAGCAGCGCTGAAGTATGTAGTAGTGGCAGTAAATGTGGCTTCTCTTATTCCACTCTCAACTACTTTGAGTAGTTACTGCAATTTGCGCTAATTTTTGAAATTGCTGCTGCAATAGTTTTGCTGCATTTATCTTCTATTCATATTTGCTGCAGGCTATTTATTTTCGTTAAATTATTAAACGTTGTATGAAATGTATGTAGAATGAGCAAACGAAAATTTTAATATACAAATCAAAAGTTTAGTGTAAGGCCGAAATGGGAATGAGTTCTTAGATTGATTAAAGTAAGCAGTAACTTAAACAATTTTTATTTTTAATTAGCAAATACCCGGTGTTCTTCAATGCGCCTTAAAAGTATTTTTGTGTAGCTACTGTCTGTAAAATCACTTATGAGCTCATACATAAAAAAAATAAATTTAACGAGCTTTATGAAGTGAGATTTGTGAAACCGTTTTTTATTTTTTATGAATGCGGGTGTTAGCTAATATATTTTTGAAGATATTTAGAAAGTATGCATGTAAAGTATAGATTGTCTCCTAGAAATTTAATTTATAATATTTTCTTTTTTTTTCTTCAAGGTTGTCTTAATTCAATATTTACCTTTCCTTTAGCATTTAATTGAACAACATTTTTCAAACGGCTGGCAACCCTCCTCAAAAATATTTTCGGCCGTAGACTTTACTAAACTTCTTTAGTTTCATACCGATATTGCAATATTTAATCTATCTTATGGACTAAGTTAAATTAAAATTTTGGAATAGGTGGTAACCTTATACAAAAATTTTTTCTTAAAACTCTTTCTTCTTTTTCTTAAAACTCTTTCCTCTGCAATATTTACTTTATCTTATCAATTTGCTTAAACTACAATTTCCAAACAGGTGGCAACTCTCAAAATCATCTGTTCTATAATTTAAGTTAGACCTCTAGCAACACATCGGTGAAAACTGCCTAGTCAGTCCAAAATAGCACTTGTTGGCAAGTGACGGTTTTTCGGGCTTATTCGCCTTCGGCGAGCAATTCAGGGTCGTCGCGTTCAGGCATTTCTCTCATTATCCTTCTATAATTCTTTATATCGATCTCCTAAATGTAGCTTGTCTTGCGCTTGATGACAGTGTGACTCTGTTGATCCATTAAGCTTCATCATCCTAGTTGATTTTTTTTGGAAAAACTATTTTTAAACCCTAATTTTATTTATAAAAAAAAAAATCGGTTCTCCGAGGTGTATGAGTATACGAGTTACAGCTTTCACCTTCGTACGATGGAGGAACGTTATCAAGGGCTCTAAAAGGCACACATGATGGCTGACTATTGTTAGAGCATTCAGAACCGTTCTCTGTCGGCAACTTCTGCAATGAAGTCTTATAAAATAAATTTCTTTTAACTTAAGATCTTAATAAAATTAGATTAACTACTCTCTCGGAAAAAAGTATTGACAGAGAGACAACCACAATTTTTATTTAAATTTTTACCGCATTTTTTTGTATAAAAATATGGTTCATACTACAGCAAAAAACATAAAAAATATAATTTCAAAACTTTGTGCAACACTCAGGAAATTTCAATAAATTTTAAACTTTTTAATCAGATTTTTAGAATATTTTTGAGTATGCAGTTTTGTAGCCCAATCAATTTTCTTACTACAAAACACAAGTCTTAATTAGCTAGAACCTACCGTTGATTTTTGCTGATTTTTTCACGCAGTTACTTCCCTAAAAAAAATTTCGAAAACAGTTTGCATGGAAAAAATGCGAAACACCATGTCTAATATTTTCTAAACCGAAGCTGATACAGAAATTTCAACCACAGATTTGAAATCATCAGAAATGCTGTTGTGCGGTGTAATAAATTGTATAATAACGGTAGAGAAACCGTACCAATTTTATTATGGAACGTGGCGCACACTAATGTAGGTACATACTATTTATAAAATGATTTAAGTTGAAAACTTTTTGTGAATAAACACGGTTTTTAAACGTATTTTTGAGACGAGCTTTTCTGCCATATTTTATCAGTATTTTTAGACACATTCGGGATTTTTTTGCGATTGTTTTTTGAGGAATTTTCTGGGGTTTTCGGGTATTTTCGTGATTCACAGGCTTTTGAAATTCTTTTAAGGGACTTTATGGGAATTTTCTCAAGCTTTTGAGTCAAAAGTTACCTTTTAGTCTTTAAATTGATATTTATGAATGCCCCACAAAGTAGAAGAAGCGAAATAGGAAATATTATGTTCAAAAATGATCTTCAAAATTTTGCGCATTCTTGGGTCTACAAAAATAAAAAGCTTTAATAAGCCAATTTTAGTTTTATTATATTCTATTATGCATTGCATATCCTGCACGCTCTCTAGAATAGAATTAAATTCCTTGGCAAACGAATAAACCGAGTTTGGTGTTCGCGGTAGCCAATTTGTCAGAAGTGGGTTGCATCTCCACTCCGAGAAATTCTTATAAATAATTTTACTTTTTTAATTTATATTTTTGTGGTTTTTTACTTCTATATTTATTTTAATTAGCTTTTATTTAACTTGCTCTGTATGCGTTATCATAGGATCCTTTTTCGCACAAAATTAATCATTATTTTGTGATTTTTGACTAAACCTAATCGGTAAAAATAGATTTATATTGTTTCGGCCAAATATAATCGTTACTTTTTAGTTTTTTATTCTTCAATCAAACCTTATCATCGTCATTTTTGATTTTTATTTTTTTTCGATAATATTTAACATTTTAAATATTTAAATCTCAAAATAGCGGTTATGGCATTATGGAAAAAATATATATCTATACATATATGTATCACAAATAATGATCAAAAATGATTGAAAAAATAATAAATTATAAAATAACGATATTGCAATGATCTAAAAGTAAAAGTCTTTGTATTTAGTGATAATTTTCGGTTTGTGATATAAAAACTTTAAGTAAATTTTTTTTGGTATATATATAAGTTACCGGAATATAAGTATAGTATGTACATATGTAACATAAATTAAGAAATTCCTCCTTGACTCTTCCTTTTAAATGACTTATTTTATACCTACACTCAAATCTGAGTGCAAATATCTCCGATGAAAGAAGTAAATTGCATCATTAGCTCTAACTGTAATTACACAAGAACTTTTGAGTTATTTTTAAAATTTTCTGCTTTATTTCTTTCTATGTAGAAGCTTCAAACAAATACATATAACGCCATTTTAGGAAAAGCAGGAAAATCTTTTCTCAAAAAGCCCTCAACTTCTGCGCGCTCAAAACTTTTTCATCAGCTTTGTGCTTCACGATAAATTTAATTTAATATAAAGGTATCTCGCCTCTATGTCCGCTGAGTGCTACTTATTCTATTGCTTCTTCGACAAAAGTTTTTTATTTTTTTATTTTAAACTTAAAAAAAAATATGCTAGAAATTCAATCTTTCAAAAGCATTGCACTACTTTAAAGTATGAAATTGCATGCAAGCTCTATCAAAGAGCTGCAAATGCAACAGAAAATGATGATAAAGCTGCAATTAAGTGCGCATACTAGTATTTTCTTTACCATCCTGTCGTTTTTATGGATGCCCGTCTGCCCGTCTGCCCGCTTGACGGTCTGCTTGCTTGCCTGCCTCCAGATTGTCGGTTGCTTGCTTTGCTCAAGCACTCACATTATCGATGGTTTTAAAAGTGTTATCTGCCTGCGATTTACCCAAGCCATGCTGTACTTGCATGACACTGCATTTCGTCGGTTTGCATTGAGCCATAATGAAATAATGAGACAGCTGGCGCTGCGGGCGGACGTATACATACATATGTATAATGCTTTACTCTTTTTATTATTTATTTATTTTTCTTTTTTGTATTTTAATATTTGCTTTCAATGCTTTGAATTCGATTTGTATGCGCATTCGTAAGGCATGCTTGCACTTTTCTCAATGCTTCTTTTATTTTCATTCAGCTCTTGCTATTTCACCATTCAGCTTCAGCTACTTTTAATGTTGTATAAATTTCATTATCATGCCATATAGACGAACACGTCGCTAAGCTACTGATGCTGCCAGCAATGTGATATGAATGTGTGAATGCAGTGGTACATAGCTAGACCCAGTGGCGTATTTGCAGTCCTGCCCGCCCTAGGCACTATAGTGCCAGCCCCCCATTTTTTCAGCTTCCATTATTTAGGTACTACATGTAAAATTTATCTTTTGCTGACTTTTATCGAAATATGTTATCGATAAAGTAACACTAATCTCCGTATTACTTACTGCTAGCCAGGGTTACAACTGACGAAAAAAATACTTAACATCCACTTCAAAAAATCCGGTGAATATCGACCAATAACTTTTTTAGTCATTTTACAAAATACTATAGTTTTGTTCTATTTTTTAGTAATTTCAATAAAAATTTAAACTTTTTGTTAAGAAAGAAACTTGAACTGTAGTTATTATACACAGACAAATACAGTGGACCAAAAACCGCTTAGTGATTTTGTTTTATATTCGAATTGTTTTAAATTGTTTACTGTTTTTGCGAACAATCCTAGTGTGTAATTACCAGGGAACGGATTTTTAGGACCTAAAACCCTATAAAAAAGGCAAAATAAAATAACGAAATAGGTTGGAAAAGGCAAAATAAAATAGCGAAAAAGGCAGGAAAAGGCAAAACAAAATAGCTAAAAATGCAGGAAAAGGCACTAGGTATGCCAAAAAAAGCAAAATAAGGCACTAAAAAAAGACAGAAAATACGAAGAACAATCACAAAATACATTTATTTTAGAAATGTTTATATTACAAGTAAAAAGAGAAAAACTATGAACTAGTTTCATTATATGAAAAATTTGTACTTTGAATCTTTGACTATTTATCTATCCATGCGAGTTTCTAACTCATAAAACTTTAATCTGTATAGTTGTAGTAACATTGAACCACAAGATGCATTTTGAAATTTTCTGGCAGCATTTTCATTCGATTTTCGCGAAAAAAATACTTGAATGTACTAAATGTGCGCTCGACGTAAGTTGATACAAGTGGTGCCCAATTTAAATATGGAACGTTTGAAACGTTCATACTATCAGGAATAAGGGCGTTTTCCTCGCCCTTTACAATTTTATCCACAGCCCTTATTGTCTACAAGCCTACGTTAGCTGAGAAAACGGCTTTGAATTTTTCCAACACCAATTTGGTAAGAGATCCCCGCGCTTCTATAAGCCGCATGGGCATGTGTATATTTTTTAATCTTAAAAAAAAAAAATTGTAAATGCTAATCACTTTTTTTAAGGCAAGGCAAATATCTCAAAAAAGGCTACATCAACTATGTATATATGGAATCAGGGAAAGCTAAATTGTGAACATTCTTAATCGAATACACTCTATCTCTTTAGCAGAAAAAAAGGCAATTTCTATAAAATCCATTCCCTGGTAATTACATACTTGTCCATTTATTCTTTTTATTTAAAGCATCATTTCAAATATTTAGGCAATCAAAAGCTCCTCTGGATTCCAATGAAATGAGTTTTGAATGAAACACGGCATCGATGTACATACATACATATATAAAGAGTGTGAATTATAATATAAAGATAGTTACGAAAAATAAAACGCGAACGAAAAGTTGAATTTGATTTTCAAACAAAATACTTTAACGAAAATCTACCAAAATGAAAAAATTTACCTTTTTTAATTCAATACGTCAAAATATGTATATTTAAAATAGCAATTGGTTCATTACAATTCTGATCGCAGCCCAACATACTTAACCCCGCTTTGATAATCTACATACATCAGCCTTTTAAAATTTTCGCGCTCTCTTTCGTGAAATGAAATATTGGGCCGTATTCTTGTTTTCGTAAGAATCGAAAATATTGAAATTTTCCTATCACTTCCTATAGAAAAATTTCAAATTTTCGATTCGTACGAAAACCAGAATACGCCTCATTATATTGGGTTTTTGTTCCTTTTTAATCAAGCAAAACTTCCAAAACGACCAGCTGTTTGTCTATTGTATATGTAAGCAAACAAACTAACCAAGTTTGGCGTTCACAACAATCGAGTGGTGAGAGCTGCGTTAATCTGGATCTGGATGGCGGGAGTACACACACATATACGAAGACCACTGTTGCCAACTTAGTGCTTTTCGCACTAAATTAAGTGTTTTTCTTTATTCAAAACGCGAAAATTTTTGAGTTTGGTATTGGTGCGTTTTTTGGTGCTTTTTTTAGTTTGACGACACCAAATGTGCAAATCTTAAAGAAACTGTAATTAAATTTATAGAATTTGGAAGTTTCGTAAGGAGTTTTACAAAAATGGAAACAAAATCATGGCACTTGACAATCATAAGCGAGAGTGCATATGTTTGCCAAAAAAATATGTGGCAGCACTTTCAATCATGCCAGAATTACATACGGTAATTTGCCATTGCCTGAAAAAACGTACATGTTGCTGGGACCAGGGATCGATCTTTGGACCTTTAGTTTGGACTGAATTTGTTATATTTTGTAAAATGAATAACGAGCCTTTTTAAAAAGTAATAATCGAGTAGGCAGCTTTTATTCTACAAGGCATTGAATTTTTTAAATAATTTTTGTAATTGATCATATCTTTGAAATTATATACAAAGTCCTTTAAAATGAATCCTGGCGTCAGAGAGAAAAAAGTCAGTTTCAAACCCACTTATTTATTTTATGGTAGGAGAGATAGAATTTTTTTTGCTTTAAGTTGTAGAAAAGTATCTAATGAATACCCGGGGTCCTGGGATTGTGATAGCGACATTCTGAAACTCCCGGGATCGTAAAAAGAGAATAAATTAACATCCCTAGTGGCAACCGGTTTCAAAAATTACTTCGAACTTAAACTTTCTAAAAACCTCTTTAATTTGATACTCATATTGTAAAATTTAAAATTCCTTTAGTTTGATATTCATACTGTAAAATTAAAATAATTAAATTTTCAATGCGGTGGCAGCTCTCAAAAATATTTTCGACTGCGAGTATTTTTAGACCTCTATAGTTTGATTTAATTTAACTATATTAAATTTTTCCATCAGGTGGCGACCCTCCTCAAAATATGTTCGGCTGTAAGCCTTTTTTAATTTATCCTATCACTATAATTAAATT
>NW_023458555.1:15888394-15889064 GCF_013731165.1 Rhagoletis pomonella | reverse complement strand
TGCATATTTCACTTATCTAATTTCCATAATTGAAATTGAATTTAATTTTTTTTATGAATAGGTGGCAACCCCCTTGTATGTAATAAAAATATAAAAACCTTTTCAAAACCATTTAGCTTGATACCCATATTGTACTAATTAATTTATTTATGTTTAAAACTTTTAAATCAATTTTTTAAACGGTGGCAACTCTTTTCGAAAAACTAAAATCTTATACCACTTCTACAGCGCGAGCCCTTTCATTTGACACCTCATTTTTTAAAATCGAATGAACAGTGCAGATCTGGTGACCTGGACAAAAAATTCCTTCACGTATTATATATGTACATATACAGATAATTAAACAAATTCATGCTTATATGCATACACATGAAGATTTTAATATTATATTTTCTAATCGTCTACCTGGTACTGTGATCAAGAAAGAAAGAATAAATGAAAAATTATGCGTTATTCAGTATTACTTGAATCATGAATAAAAAATTATTCTTCATTCGAAATTACTTGAATGAAGAATAAAAATTTATTCATTATTCGAAAGTGCTTGAATAAAGAATAAAAATTTATTCGTTATTTGAAAGTGCTTGAATGAAGAATAAAAATTTATTCGTTATTTGAAAGTGCCTGAATGAAGAATAAAAATTTATTCATCATTCGAAAGTGCTAGAAT
>NW_023458555.1:15878634-15888294 GCF_013731165.1 Rhagoletis pomonella | reverse complement strand
TGTTTGAATAAAGAATAAAAATTTATTCATCATTCGAAAATGTTTGAATAAAGAATAAAAATTTATTCATCATTCGAAAGTGTTTGAATAAAGAATAAAAATTTATTCATCATTCGAAAGTGTTTGAATAAAGAATAAAAATTTATTCATCATTCGAAAATGTTTGAATAAAGAATAAAAATTTATTCGTCATTCAAAATTATAAAAATTATGAATAAAATTTTATTTTTTATTTGAATAAAAATTCATTCAAAAACGCCCATCCCTGGTTTGGGACCTCACAGGTATACTCCATTTCTAGGTTGACAGACTAAATGGGCTTTACTTTACTACTTTTGTATTTAGAGTAGCTTTTTGTATACTAAGTACCCACGCATATGAGCAAATCTCACGATTTGTTATATTTTTCGACAAAAACGTATTTTTGATCGAAAATGTTGGCACACTTTTGCATAAAGAACAAGATTCCATTGCGAAAGTGCAATTAAATTAAATTTAAAAAAAGATATACTAAAAAGTTAAAATAAAAGCTCATGCTCATATACCCGTAGCTGAGTATGTAACGTATAAGCCCCGTAGCACCATACGCAGTCCTCTTACATGTTCACTCGCAC
Source organism: Rhagoletis pomonella (assembly GCF_013731165.1). NCBI lineage: Eukaryota > Metazoa > Arthropoda > Insecta > Diptera > Tephritidae > Rhagoletis > Rhagoletis pomonella. The sequence goes on along the minus strand of NW_023458555.1, from coordinate 15,887,680 downwards.
GCCTTAACTTAAAAGTCATATAATTTAAAGGTAATTAAATGTTGGCGTATAAATTTTTACACAGTATTCCTTATACAAAAATATATTATTTCTTCATGTATATAACAATCGAAAAAATTAAATTGTAATTTATCAAATCATAGTCATTTTTTACTCAATGATTTATTGGCGCATTTGATTTAGTGGCACACTAGTTTTATTACACTACTTTCGTTCTATTTGGCAAGAAGAAAATTTTCACCGTTTAGTTTTAACAGTACCTTAAATTATTAACATTATAAAAATCTTATATTTTAGAAAATTACATTTAGAAAAAAATTCATTAGAAAAATACTGGAATTTTTTTTTTGATTTGGTGGCACACACTTGAAACTTCGCAGATATGTTGTATTTGCTTCCAACGTCCGTTGCCCTCTAGTATGCATATTCTTTTTGAAAACTACCCAAAGTTATTAAAAAAAAAATTATGAGTTTTGCAAGTGACAATGAAAAACTGAGTAATATCGGTAATTTTTCGCCTAAATAAGCGTTTTAAGGATTAAACTGTTCTAAGAGTTTATCTATGATTAGCATCGCAGGGGCACTTAGCTTCAGGTCCGGCTGCAGGCTTTCGAGGTCTATGAGTTGAGCTTACTATAGCAAAGTTCGCAAAGTTTATTTTATCTCTTAGAAGGGCAGGCACTGTGCTTGTAATTAGAGCTTACTTATAATAAGATGTGCAGGAGATGGAGAACGATTAAGGAGACTGTGGAGCGCATACTCTCCGACTGGTTAGCCTATTTAAAATAACTTCTGGGAGTCGGTTTCCTAACACATATGGACTGCTTACGTTATCAAGAAGGAAGCGAAATATTCAAGGTGTTTGAGATTGAAGTATTTAGTTTAAAAAGTCACTCATACGCCATGTAAAGCTTGTTTAAACAAAAGTGGAAGTCGAGCTTTGTAATGGTAGCCGAAAAGGGTAAGATTTTTTTTTTACGTTTTTCTTACATCTTGACGCACACACACTTAATTTTCTCGATTAGTCTTGTCTGCTTTTTGGCCCTTTTCGAAAGTAGAAAAAGGCAAATATAATAAAACCATCTTATATTGTATTTTCACGCTTCGTGACCGTATCAAATTTGCACAAGGCTGCCAATAATTTTACTTAAATTCGCCTGACATACTGAGAGCACTTTGCGACTACATATGTATTTTACATATTCGTAAAATTTTTTTCTCCACTATATTTGGTATTGAATATTCTCCAAAGTCTTCTGGGAATCGGCTGATAACATTGCACTGCTGCCACCGCCACCGCAAACGATGCCATGCCAACGCCTCCAATTACCCGCCATTAACCCATTTTGCTTACTAGAACGAAATTGGCTGGTAAGAAAATTATACGAAAGTGGCAGAAAAAAATTACGAATATAAAGCTTAAATTAAAATTACTGAATGGCGAATGAATTTGCCGAGAAATTGACTTGATGTTGCCTAAATGGTCGTTACTTTTATTTTGTGTGGTTTTCCAAATAGTTTTGGCGCTCAATTATTTTACATTTACAACAATTTTCTTCTTTTAGTTTTACGTATTTTGTAGCAGCGCAGTAGTATGTAGTAGTGGCGGTAAATGTGGCTTCTCTTATTCCACTCTCAACTACTTTGAGTAGTTACTGCAATTTGCGCAAATTTTTGAAATTGCTGCTGCAAAATGTTTGCTGAATTTATCTTCTATTCGTATTTGCTGCAGGCTATTTATTTTCGTTAAATTATTAAAAGTTATATGAAATGTATGTAGCATGAGTAAACGAAAATTTTAATGTACAAATCAAAAGTTTAGTGAAAGGCAGAGATGGGAATGATTAGATTGATTAAAGTAAGCAGTAACTTAAACAATTTGTATTAATAATTAGCAAATACCCGTTGTGCTTCAATGCGCCTTATAAGTATTTTTGTGTAGCTACTGTCTCCAAAATCACTTATGAGCTCATACATAAAAAAAATAAATTTAACGAGCTTTATGAAGTGAAGCCGTTTTTTATTTTTTATGAAGGTATTTAGAAAGTATGCATGTAAAGTATATGGTGCATTGATTCAATATTTACCTTTTCTTTTGCATTTAATTGAACAACATTTTTCAAACGGCTGGCAACCCTCCTCAAAAATATTTTGGGCCGTAGACTTTACTAAGCCTCTTTAGCTTCGTACCCATATTGAAATATTTAATCTATCTTATGGACTAAGTTAAATTAAAATTTTCGAATAGGTGGTAACCTTGTACAAACATTTTTTCTTAAAACTCTTTCTTCTTTTTCTTAAAACTCTTTCCTCTGCAATATTTACTTTATCTTATCAATTTACTTAAACTACAATTGCCAAACAGGTGGCAACTCTCAAAATCATTTGTTCTATAATTTAAGTTAGTCAGTCCAAAGTAGCACTTGTTGGCAAGTGACGGTTTTTCGGGCTTATTCGACTTCGGCGAGCATTCAGGCATTTCTCTCATTGTCCTTATACAATTCTTTATATCGATCCCCTAAATGTAGCTTGTCTTGCGCTTGATGACAGTGTGACTCTGTTGACCCATTAAGCTTCATCATTCTTGTTGAGTTTTTTTGGAAAAACTATTTTTAAACCCAAATTTTATTTATAAAAAAAATCGATTCTCCGAGGTGTATGGGAATACGAGTTACAGCTTTCACCTTCGTACGATGGAGGAACGTTATCAAGGGCTCTGAAAGGCACACATGATGGCTGACTATTGTTAGAGCATTCAGAACAGTTCTCTGTCGGCAACTTCTGCAATGAAGTCTTATAAAATACATTTTTTTAACTTAAGATCTTAATAAAATTAGATTAATTATACTGCCGGAAAAAAAGTATTGACAAAGAGAATTTTTTACAATATATGCAACAATTTTTATTTAAATTTTTACCGAATTTTTTTTTATAAAAATATGGTTCACACTACAGCAAAAAACATAAAAAATATAATTTCAAAACTTTGTGCAACACTCAGGGAAATTCAATAAATTTTAAACTTTTTATTCAGATTTTTAGAATATTTTTGATTACGCAGTTTTGTAGCGCAATAAATTTTATTACTACAAAATACAAGTCTGAAGTAGCTAGGACTTACCTTTGATGTTTGCTATTTTTTCCACGCAGTTACTTCCCCCAAAAAAAAAATTCGAAAACCGTTTGCATGGAAAAAATGCGAACCACCGTGTCTAATATTTTCTTAACGGAAGCTGATACAGAAATTTCAACCACAGATTTGAAATCATCAAAAAGGCTATTGTGCAGTGTAATAAATTTTATAATAACGGTAGAGAAACAGTACCAATTTTATTATGGAACGTGGCGCACACTAATGTAGGTACATACTATTTATAAAAAGGCTTAAGTTGAAATTTTTTTTGTTAATAAACACGGTTTTTAAACGTATTTGTGAGACGAGCTTCTCTGCCATATTTTTTCAGTATTTTTAGACTTTGCGATTGTTTTTTGAGGAATTTTCTGGGGTTTTCGGGTATTTTCGTGGTTCACAGGCTTTTGAAATTCTTTTAAGGGACTTTTCTCAAGCTTTTGAGTCAAAAGGTACCTTTTAGTCATTAATTTGATATTTATGAATGCCCAACAAAGTAAAAGAAGCGGCATAGGAAATTTTATGTTCAAAAATGATCGTCAAAATTTTGCGCATTCTTGGGTCTACAAAAATAAAAAGCTTTAATAAGCCAATTTTTCCTGCACAAATTAAAAATTACCAAAATTAATTTTATTATATTCTATTATGCATTGCATATCCTGCACGCTCTCTAGAATAGAATTAAATTCTTAGACAAAGGAATAAGCCGAGTTTGGTGTTCGCGGTAGCAAAGTTGTCAGAAGTGGGTTGGATCTCCACTCCGAGAAATTCTAATAAATAATTTTACTTTTTTTAATTCTATTTTTGTTGTTTTTTACATCTACATTTATTTTTATTAGCTTTTATTTAACTTGTTTTGTAGGTCCATATGAAGATTTATGTAGGTACCTTTGCTATTTGATAACCTCGTATTTATAGTCCGATTTCGTACATATTTAGATCAGACTAACTGCGTCGTTCATCCGCATTAACGTTGCTGTCTGTCTTTACTATAATGCGACATTATATAATATCATTGTCTTCAGAAAATCTTTGGAAAATCCTGGAAATTTCGCTGAAGTACTATGAACTTAGCTTCTATTAGAAGATATACATACATATGATACTGACACACTTTTCTATTTTCGTTCCCTAACCCGTGCAAATCATATAAATTAGGGATTCTAACGGTTGTGATATTTGTAATAAAAATCGTAATTTAACTTACAAAATTGGATTTCTATATCTTCGAATAAATTTAACCCATATTTTATAATTTTTATTTTTTCCAACAATTTTAATAATTACCTTTAACCGAGTTCAAATTAAAGAGAGTTTTTCTCTCCTCGGAAATTTTTTTGTATATTTGTTACCATATAACCTTGGAACACGTCAACCGATTTCGATAATTATTTTTTTTATCGGAAAGGTGGTATCTCAGGGGTAGTGCCATACTAATGTGGTTTAGATTTGATCATTGGATCATGAAGAAATTAGCGGTACTCCAGAATGCTTAAAACATTACTTGTTGATATTTATTTTTTCGATCATACCATAAGAGTTATTTTCATATTTGATCTTTTAAATCATACAAGATTTTAAACTTTCATAAAAATGCGACTGTCTTCATTAAAAATTATGGAAAAAAAATCCAAAATTACAATTTGGTTTGACGGAAAAATAAAAGTCACAAAATAATGATTAATTTTGGCCGAATAAATTTCAATCCAAATTTAGCAATTATTTTTAATATTACTCTGTATCGGTAAATTTGGAGTTATATTTTTTCGACCACAATTAATCGTTATCATGGGATTTTTAACTACAACTAATCGGTCAAAATAGATTTATATTTTTTCGGCCAAATATAATCGTCAAAGCTCATCATCGTCAATTTTGATTTTTATTTTTTTCGATAATATTTAACATTTTAAATATTTGAGGACCTACAAACTTAAATCTGACAAGTAAGAAAGTCTAAGTTCGGGCGGAGCCGAACATTAAATACCCGGCGCAAATATTAAATATATGTTTAGAACGGTTATCGAGATACATATATGTGATCATAAGTGGGCGGTGCCACGCCCATTTTCCAAAATTTTATCATAAACGTATTTCTTGGTAACGAATTATTGTAAGCGTCAATTTTGAATAAATTAGCTTTAATATTTATTGATTTATCGAAGATTTCGTATTTCTCCAAATTACCGTTATATGGGATGTGGGCGTGGTTATTGTCCGATTTTAAAAATTTTCGGCCATTTGGTATCCTGTACCAAGGCCAATAACTGTGCCAAGTACGGAAGAAATCGGTGCAGCCGTTGCCAAGGTATACACATGTAGCCATAAGTGGGCGTGGCTACCCCCATTTTTCAAAAATTTATAATATTCTTATTTTTTCGTCTAAAAATTATTGTAAATATCAATTTTGAGTGAATAAACTTCAGTAGTTACTAAAATATCGCAGTTTTCGTATTTCTGAAAATTACCGTTATATGGGAGGTGGCGTGGTTGTTGTCCGATTTTGCCCATTTTCAATGCCATATGTCCTACGCCTGAAAGAAGTACACGTACCAAGTTTCGTTAAGATATATTAATTTTTACTCGAGTTATCGTGTGCACAGACGGACGGACAGACGGATGGACGGACGGACGGACAGACAGTCACCGCTCAATCGATTTCTCTTTTCATCCTGATCATTTATGTATACATTTGTCTATATCTATCTCGATTCGTTTTGGCTGTTACAAACAACCGTTATGTGAACAAAATTAATATACCCTTGTGCACAAGTGCGCTCGGGTATAAAAATAGCGGTTATGGAATTAAGGAAAAAATATATATCTATGTACATATCTAATATATAAAAATCTCGTGTCACGGTGTTAGTGGTCGAACTCCTCCTAAACGGCTTGGCCGATCTTTATGAAATTTTTTGTGCATATATGGTAGGTATGAGAATCGGATGTAAAGTATATTTCATACCATTTGGTGCAGGGGGCGTGGCACTTCCCATACAAATCGAATTTTTCACATATCTCTGAAAGTGTTCATGGTAGAGTACTGAAACTAGGTATGGAGATATATGAAATCAATCACATGGTCATTAAGAAAAATTGGGGCTATTAGAAAAAGGGGCGTGACACATCCCATTCAAACCGGATTTTTCATACTGCATATCTCTGGAAGTGTTCATGGTAGAGTACTCGAACATTGTATGGAGATATATGAAATCAATCCCATACTCTTAGAGAAAGTTGGTGCTATTTTATAAGGGGCCGTGACGCCTTTCAAACGCACTGAAGCTATTACGTATCTTTGTATGCATATACACTTTTGCTAGGTTATTAAAGATGGCAATGAAAATATGCCTTCTGACAACAACCAAACCATCATATTGGAAGATAAATGCGTCACTGAAAATCATTTCACTGTTGGTGAAAATGTTGGACCAAAATGTTTCGATCCAAAAAATTTATTTTGGGCGGGACGAAGTTCGCCGGGTCTGCTAGTATATATATATATATATATATATATATCAAAAATTATGATTAAAAATGATTGCAAAAATAAAAACTTTAAAATAACGATTTTGAAATGCTCTAAAAGTAAAAGTCTTTGTATTTAATGATAATTTTCGGTCCTTGATACAAAAACTCCATGTAATTTTTTGTTGGTATACATATACGCTATAAGTTAGCGCAATATAAGTATAGTGTGTACATGTGTAACTTAAATGAAGAAATTCCCCATTGACTCTTTTTTCATGTTACTTCTTTTATACTACCTACACTCAAATCTGAGTGCAAATATCTCCGATGAAAGAAGTAAATTGCATCATTAGCTCTAACTGTAATTACACAAGAACTTTTGAGTTATTTTTAAAATTTTCTGCTTTATTTCTTTCTATGTAGAAGCTTCAAACAAATGCATATAACGTCATTTTAGGAAAAGCAGAAAAATATTTTCTCAAAAAGCCCTTAACTTCTGCGCGCTCAAAACTTTTCCATCAGCTTTGTGCTTCACGATAAATTTAATTTAATTTAAAGGTATCTCGCCTCTATGTGTATGAGTGCTACTTATTCTATCGTTTCTTCGACAAAAGTTGTTTATTTTTTTATTTTAAACTTTTAAAGAAATATGCTAGAAATTCAATCTTTCAAAAGCATTGCACTACTTTAAAGTATTAAATTGCATGCAAGCTCTATCAAAGAGCTGCAAATACAGCAGAAAATGATGATAAAGCTGCAATTAAGTGCGCATACTAGTATTTTCTTTACCATCCTGTCGTTTTTATGGCTGCCCGTCTGTCTGCCCGCTTGACGGTCTGCTTGCTTGCCTGCCTCCATTTTGTCGGTTGCTTGCTTTACTCAAGCACTCACATTATCGATGGTTTTAAAAGTGTTATCTGCCTGCGATTTACCCAAGCTTTGCTGCACTTGCATGACACTGCATTTCGTCGGTTTGCATTGAGCCATAATGAAATAATGAGACAGCCGGCGCTGCGGGCGGCGTATACATACATATGTATAATGCTTTACTCTTTTTATTATTATTATTTTTTTTTGCATTTTAATATTTGCTTTCACTGCTTTGAATTCGATTTGTATGCGCATTCGTAAGGCATGCTTGCATTTTTCTCAATGCTTCTTTCATTTTCATTCAGCTCTTGCTATTTCACCATTCTGCTTCAGCTACTTTTAATGCTGCATAAATTTCATTATCATGCCATATAGATACGGTGACCATAAATATATTTCGAAAATGCAGGACCATTTTTCAAAAAATTAACCTACATATAATTGCGTAGTATAAAAATAACAAAAATATACTACATGTATACATTCTTCGTCATTTGAATAGTGCACCCTTTTTTTGATTTTCTACCATACAAAGTGTGCTTGACAAAATTTTTATATGGAAGAAAATGCGCAGCACCTTCTACAAAAGAAATTGTCGCCCCTGTTTATTTTTTTTTCATTTCCAAAAATTTTTTAAATGGGATGTAGACGTAGAATATGCTATATTTTTATAAAAAGTTAATGAATATTAAACAAACAAAAGGAAAACTGTACCTACTAAGTATTGGGCTGTATGAATAAAAATAAGCAATTGCTTTTTCTTAAAATTTTAGACCTTTTACTCAATTCATTCAAACAAAATTGGAATAAAAGGCATACAATTTTAAGAAAAAGCTATCGCTTAGTTTTTATTCGTACGGCCCATTAAAAGGATGCGCTATTCAAATAACCAAGAGTGTATATTTCTTAATTATTAATCCAATGTTAAACTTTTAACATAAATCACATTTTCTTCATTGGTGTTAATCTTTTAGTAATGAATATTTACAAAATTATAATAAGGCATTACATATTACTTTACACGAAATATGAACCTCTGTAAAGCAAATTTTTTAGGCAAACTTTGGGTCGTTGAACACGAAAAAAATACCCATGGTTTCAAAGAAGTGTTTTCGAGATTTGTTCGAAAAACGTATTTTTAGTACTTCTTCAATTATTCCTCAATATTTCATGAAACGACCAACGGTTCGAAAGGTATTGATGGGCTCTTTGCAATAATATATATTTTTTTGCAGATTGTATTCCGTAACATCTAAAATTCTTATCAGATTTTCATTTACTGTAAAAAGAAAATGATTGTAATTTAAATTTTTCGATTTTGGTCGCTTGTAACACTAAAATTTTCATAGAAATCGACAAAGTAATATATTTTTGTAAGAGGACTGTAGGTCGCTTATGTTGATTGGATAATTTTTTCATGAGATATTGACGAATAGGTCCGAAATGTACCAAAAACACGTTTTTCGAAAAAATTACGAAAACGCTTGTTTGAAAAGAAAATTGGCTTGGAAAATATTTTTTTTCTTACGCGATTACCACAAAATTTGTAGAACAGTGTTATCGATATATTTGATG
>NW_023458555.1:15876812-15878534 GCF_013731165.1 Rhagoletis pomonella | reverse complement strand
AAAAAAGGCTTACAGCCGAAAATATTTTGAGGAGGTTCGCCACCCGATGGAAGAATTGAATATAGTTAAATTGATAAGTCTATATATATAGAAGTCTAAATATACTCACAGTTGAAAATATTTTTGAGAGCTGCCACCACATCGAAAATTAAATTTTTTTTTACATTTTACAATATAGATATCAAACTAAAGAAATTTAATAAAGAAAAGCACTAAGTTGGCAACAGTGCCCTTCGGACATGTGTGTGTACTCCCGCCAGAAACAGGTAGGATGTCAGTAAAAGCATAGACAGACGGCCACGTTGATCCAGATTAACGCAGCTCTCACCACTCGATTATTGTGAACGCCAAGCTTGGTTAGTTTGTTTGCTTACATACACAATAGACAAACAGCTGGTCGTTTTGGAAATTTTGCTTGATTACAAAGGAACAAAAACCCAATATAATATTTCATTTCCCGAAAGAGACCGCGAAAATTTTAAAAGGCAGACATATGTAGATTATCAAATCAGGTTGAGTATATTGGGCTACGATTTGAATTGTAATAAACCAATTACCATTTTAAATACATTTTGACGTATTTAATTTAAAAAGGTAATTTTTTTCATTTTGGTAGATTTTTGTTTAACTATCTTGTTTGAAAATCAAATTCAACTTTTTGTTTCCGCTTTATTTTTCGTAGCTAGTTACCTTTATATTATAAACTTCTTTTCAAAAGTGTATTCTACTGTATTGCATTTATTTTCTTAACGCTTTTATGCACACTTTTTATATATGTTCATTCAAAGCTCATTTTATTGCAATCCTGTGGAGCTTTTGATTGCCTAAATATTTTAAATGATTCTTTAAATAAATATAATAAATGGACAGGTATGTAATTACACAATAGGATTTTTAGTAAAAACAGCAAAAAATTTAGCATAATTTGAATACAAAACAAAATCATTAAGCGGTTTTTTTATCCACTGTATTTGCCTGTGTATAATAAATACAATTCAAGTTTTTTCTTTACAAACAATTTTCATTTTGATTAAAAAAAACTAAAACAGTTATTGGCCGATATTTTCCAGAATTAGTAGATTTTTGGAAGTGGAAGATAAGTATTTATTTGGTCAGTTGTAACCCTCGTTAGCACGAAGTAATACAGGGATTGGTGTTACTTTATCGATAATATATTTCGATAAAAGTCAGCAAAAGATAAATTTTGCATGTAGTACCTAAATAATGGAAGCTGAAAAAATGGGCGGCTGGAACTATAAGTTCTAGTGCGGACAAGACTGCAAATACGCCACTGAGTCTAACTATGTACCACTGCATTCACACATTCATATCACATTGCTGGCAGCATCAGTAGCTTAACGACGTGTTCGTCTATATGTACGGTGACCATCCGTTCTGTTTTTTGCAGGACCGTTCTGTTATTTAAAGGTCTGTCCTGCGTAGTTTTTCAAAACAGAAAACCCCCAAAATGTACTGATTTTTTCCAAGTGTCCTGCCTTTGTCCCGCATTTTCTTCGATATTTTAAAAATGAACTTTTTCTAATCGAAATAAAAGCAGTGTCGATAACTAATTGATAACTACATAAGGGTAAGCTGGGTTTCAAGGTTCAACTAGTCAATGCTTTCTACATATTGTACGGTTATGGACAACAGATGACGAGAAATTGAAGACCAGCATCAAATATATCGATAACACTGTTCTACAAATTTTGTGGTAATCGC
>NW_023458555.1:15862612-15876712 GCF_013731165.1 Rhagoletis pomonella | reverse complement strand
TATATGCGCGTTTTTTCCTCTATGCTTGTATGTGTTAATAATGAAAACTGTGTTTGTTTGCGAGTTCATAAAAATGCCATGATCCATTTTTGATTTGCGGCTATAAAAGTAATGTGGGGAATCAACAGCGTAGCAGCGGATAAACAATTGTAGCAGGCAATGCTGGCATATATGTATGCATGTAAGTATGGATATACAGTGAAACCTAGATATAACGAGTCTTAATAAAACGTAAAACTCAATATAACAAACTGAGCGCTCAGTTCCGGAAATTACCTCATTGTTGCTTAAATTTCTATACAAAAATGCTTCATAGATACTCGTTAACGAAGGAATTTAGACCATGAAAACCGTCGGAATATAATGACGGTCAATGACCGGATAGCAAAAGCCTCTATGTAACGAAGTGTCCACTCAAAAGCCCCTAAGTAGCGAATTCTTACTGAAAAATGACGCTGAAGATGTAACAACGTGAAAACCGAGTTGAGTCCAGAGCACATTTCACAAGGGATCACGGGAAATTGTTCCAAAATACATCAACTAAGGATATGTTGGCGGTTGGAATCTTATTATAAAAAACGAAAACACTTTACTTATAACGAAATTTTAAAAATATTTTGCATTTTTGCGAAATAACTTTGAAGGGGTTGCCACCAGTTCAAAAGTTGTAAATTAATTTAATTAATAATTTATATGCAAATGAAAGAGGTTTAAGTAGGCTGATGACTACACCTGTTTAGAGAGGTTTATTTCAGAAATATTTTTGGTAAAGGTTGCCACCTGGTTAGAAATTGAAATTCAACTTAACTAACAAAGTAAATTTTGTATTTTAATATATGTAGGTGTGGAATGAGAGGCGTTTAAGATAAATTTATTTCAAAAATATTTTTGCAAATGGTTGCCACCTTTTTGGAAATTCAAATTCAATTTTATTAAGCTAAATGAAATATTTTAGTATGAGTGCGTTCTTGTGCGGTTTAAGTTAGTTTTTTTTTTTTTAAGTGACATTCTGGAAAATTTGAAGGGACAATAATATAATTGAAAGCCGCGCTTATGTTTCACAAACAGTTACGGGACGACAGCAATTAGATAAAATTTTATTTTTTTATTTTTTGATGCTGGGTCGAAATCGGACATGATAATAACTGAACCACAGCTAATTGGAAATATAACAACGTACGACAGTAAATTTTACACAAAACAAAAAATAATATATTCGCGAAACTATGGGCAAATTGTAGTAAAACTGCATACTAAGTTTTCTGACGTCAGGATTTCTTTAAAGGACTTTAAAATTTAAAAAATATGATTAATTCGAAAAATGAATCAAAAAACTTCAGTGCAATAAAGAATAACAATAAAAAGAAAAAAATATATAAAAGAAAAAAAATGCTGTAGAATTATAACAGAATAAATTTATTGGTACATGAGGAAGAATGGGTATGGAAAATGCCCTTTACAAATTTTGTCCTCGAATATCTTTGAAAATTTGAAATTTTTTGTTTTTGAAAAAACTATTGTTTAAGGACTAATTACGCATGACCACTTCATCGAATTTCGTTCTGCAAACTTTATTAACTTAAAAAGATTAAATTAATTAACAGCGCCTTTTCAATACCTATTCGTCCTTGTGAACCAAAAAAACTGTATTGTTTTTATTTTCTACAGAGTTTTCTCTATCACTGATTTTTTAAATAATATTTTGAATTAATCACAACTTTAAAATTTCAAAGCCCATTGAAACAAAAATCCTGACGTCACAGTGAAAAACTAGAAATGCAGTTTTTCTATATTTGGCCCATTATTTCGTGAGTTTATCGATTATTTCGTGTGTTTTGAAAACTATAGATAGTAGACAAAAACGTGGTGAATTATCAAACGAAAAGGCGCAGTGATTTTTTGTGTGAAATATGAGCAGGAAAGAATGTGTTACTCATACGCCATGTAGGCGCGTATGCGAGTATGACCATGTAAATACATACAAGCATGGTGAATGAGTAACATTCTTTCCTGCTCATATTTCATTCACAACTTCTTTATTTATCCATCGTTTTTCTCCTTTAGTAGCTTTCTTTGTAAAATAACAGGCTTTCATACAAATGAAAAAAGTTGGCAAAAAATATGTTTGCATTTTTTTATTTAGGATGGAAAAAAATGAGGAAATGACTTTATCTAGAAAGACGGTATACAGATCCGCCATCCGTCACCTAAAATTACATACAAGGTCTTATCCAAGCGAAATCTTCGAAAAGGCCCGCGAAAATAAGATCGATACCCAAGAAAAGGAGCTGCCTATACGCGGCAATGTCTGGATTTGGGATTCCCATCAGCTCCATCAGAATTGAGAAGGACCTCTCCGAACTATTTGTTGTAAAACGAGGTTTCACATTTACAGAACGAAATCGCTCGGGTACAATATTTAATAAGGACCTTCAATTACTGGCGTATACCGATGAAATCGTCATTATCGTCCCAAATAACTACACCATTTGTTCTGCATTTTCCAACTTGGATACAGAACGAAAGCAAATGTGTCTGGATGGGAATGAGACCAGGGCGAAGCATCTCTTGTCCTTGTATATGTATGAAAGGTATGTGTTTATGTGTTCGCAACGACTTATATCGCAGATGATGGGAGGGTAATCCGTATGAGATATACAACGATCAGAGTAGTGTAGCGAATAAAAATACTCGGTTCAGTTGGCTTGGCCATGCCGTTCAAATGTACACAAACACTTCAGCGCTGAAAGTATACAACACAGCTCACAACTCACAGCTAGTCAGTAGTAGAGGAAGCCCTCATCTGCAATGGAAAACCAGGTGGAGAAGCACTTGGTGTCGGTGTGCCTTTCCAATTTGCGTCATTTGGCGCAAAAGAGAAACGACTGACGTGCTTTGTTGAGCTCGCGCAAAATAGCTTAGTCGCGTACAGCGCCAATCAAAAAAGTGTATGTATGTATGTATGTATGTATGTACCTTTATAATAACTGCACCTACCACAATAATAATAAATACAAATGGCTATTGTAATGCTAATGACTTTTCTAGCATTAATTTAAGTATTTCATACTCGTACAATTAAACATACATTTGTATGTTGTGTTAAATTTTCATACTTGTTGTTGTTGTACTGTTGCTGTAGTACACTTGTAAAACCATCAAATCGAAGTGCCAACTCAACACTACGAATACTATGAACATGGCACCGCATGCGCTACGACGCCCTCGAAAATTAATTGTTCGCCATTTGTCCACAGTGTGCGCTTATCTTAATGTGCAAGCAAATTGAGCTGAAACAACAATAGTAAACAGCAATAATAATTAGAGCTTTTTAAAAATAACTACTACTAAAGTTACATTAGTGTGTTTAAAAAACGGAAGAAAAAAATGCCATAATTAGCTTGAGTAGACTTGGTAAAGCAAGAATAAGAAAGGCTAAGGAAGGCTAAGGAGGGCTATGTACTACATATTTATGTACAAAAGAATTTTTAAAAGAGATTTACCTGGGCTCGAGAGATGAGGTCGGCTAAGTTTGTGTGCATAATGAAGTCTAAGAAAGTGTTCTTCTTCATAACTGGCTTAATAGCCGAACAAGAAAAGTTGAATTCAAAAGACGTAGTGTGTAATGGGTTAAATTTAATTCGACTCTTCTTTTATTTTATGTGGCAAAAAACTTTTGAAAGACGAAAAGTGTGTAACTTGCCTTTCTTCTTACCGCACTTAAAACCCATCTCAGCTTTCTTTCTCTACTTCTCACAGACGAAAACGTAGCCCTCTTCATCCATTTGCCTACATGGATGTTGCGTGCCGCTCATCTGATAAGCCTTCTCCATGGAGTACTGAGGGTTAGCTGTTCATCGAATATTATACCGAGGTATGTTAGGGCTGTCTTTGCGATGATTTCGTGGCCCCTGATGTAAATCGTTGAAAATTTCCAGCGCCTTTGTATTATGAATTCTCTCTTTAAATATGCTAAATCAAAGCTTGCCTCTGTCAACTATGCTTGAAAGCCATGAATCGAGCTATGTGCAATTTGTTAAATACTCTTTTCCGCCGTCGTCAGCAAAATAGGTTAGGTTAGGTTACACTGGCCGGCTGATGCGCCTTACATAGACCCGTTGGTCCTTTGTAGTGCCAGATGGAGGTCCGTTTTACTGCGATCTAAAGTAGTCGTCGTATAGGACGTCAACGCTTTTTGCGAAGTTCAAGGGTGCCTTAATATCCAGTTTTGAAACCTCCTCTAGTCCTTTAAACTGCGAAGCTCCGAGATAACAAAGACGATTTCTAGCTAAGGCCGGACAGAAACAGAGGAGGTGTTCTAAAGTCTCACTCATGCCTTCCTCCCTGCACTTCCTGCATGCGTCACTGTTACTAATGCCCATTCCGCTTGCGTGGGATGCCAGTAGGTTGTGGCCCGTCATTAGGCCGACAACTGTCCTGCAATCCCTACGCGACCGTGTAAGCAAGAAATGGGTGTTTCCTTTGCTGCTATTGCACATGATCTTGGTGGTTTTGCATGTCGCTAATGCGTTCCATCTCCCCCTGATCCGGCACCCAGCTCTTTCGGAAATTTCATTGTAGATCGTTTTTAGCGACTTTTGTATTTCCCGTACTGGTTCGCTAGCAAGACGGATGGCACTTTTGGCAATCTCATCAGCTATTTCGTTGCCTAAAATGCCCTTGTGGCCTGGAACCCAGTTTATATGCAGCCGTTTACGCTCGGCCGCCCTGTCTACTGCTTCCCTGCTTCTAAGGACATTTTCTGACGCAATACGATGTGAGATTATGGCCTTAATCGCCGCCTGGCTATCGACATATATATTGATATTTTTTATATAATTTCCTGCGTTGCTAGCTATCTCAGCAGCTTTCCCTACAGCGAAGACTTCCGCCTGGAAAATACTGCAGTACTCTGGAAGCTTGAAGGGTTGCCTGAGGTCTAGCTCGGCGCAATAGACTCCGGCGCCCACTCCATCAGCCATTTTTGATCCATCCGTGTAGATGTTATACGTTCCGCTGGCGGGTCGCGTGCTCATGCGCCATCCGCCCTCCTTAACCGTAGCGTTTGTGGTCTATTTTGTCCTCCATCCCCCTGCATATCGAGCTGTGCCCGAAGGTTCTTGCGGAGAATTCACCTAAGGCCATCAATCTCGTGGCGGATTTCGCTGCAGTGCTCTCCACCGCGATGTCGATTGGTGGTAGGTCAAGTAGCCTTTCAAGTGCCGCCGTTGGAGTGGTCCTTAGCGCTCCTGTTATGCACAGTGCAGCGAGCCGCTGTAATCGCTCCAATGGTTTTCTATACGAAATTTTGTTTGCAGCGGTCCACCATACCAGAGCGCCGTAGAGCAATATCGGCTTAACTACCGCTGTGTAACACCAATGCATGAGGCCAGGGGATATGCCCCATGTGGTACCCAGCATCTTTTAACATGCGTAAAGGGCACCACTGGCCTTTTTCACCCTTTCCTCCACATTTAGCTTCCACATCAGTTTGCTGTCCAAAATTACTCCCAGGTACTTGGTGTGATCCTTGATTGATAGCTCCGCCAAGTTGAGCCTCGGGGGTTTCCACGCGGGGATTTTGTACCTTCTTGTGAACAGTACCGCATCCGTTTTGTCAGCATTTACCTCTAAGTTGACTGTTGTCGCCCATCGATGTACGACCCTTAGAGCGCTTTCCATTACGTTACTGATGGTGTCTAGGAATTTCCCCGTAACAACTATAGCTATGTCGTCCGCATAGGCAATTAGTTTGGGTGCTTTCCCTTCGAATTTTCCCCTGAAGCTCATTCGCTACGAGTAGCCACAGGAGTGGTGACAGAACACCACCCTGAGGAGTTCCTCTATGCGCTAGTCTGAGCAACCTGGCTTCGTCCCACTCCGCCTTAATTTTCTTGCAGCTCAGCAGGCTTTTTATCCATAGTAGGATTGCAGACTCTACCTGGGCTGCTTCTAGGCTTTCCATTATTGCCTCATAGGAGACATTATTAAATGCCCCACTTATGTCCAGAAAGACCCCTAGGGCATATTCTTTATGCTCCAGAGCTTTTTCTATTACCGCGGTTAGTGAGTGAAGTGCAGTCTCAGTGGATCTACCCTTCGTGTAGGCATGCTGCGCCTTTGATATGCTGGCCGACGGCAGCTTATCCCTAATGTAGGCGTCCAGAATCTTTTCGAGCGTCCTTAGAAGGAATGAAGTTAGACTAATTGGTCTGTATTCTTTCGAATAGAGGGGATTTCCCTTGCCCGCCTTCGGTATGAATACGACCCTCGCCTCTCTCCAAAGGACAGGCACATAGTTTAGTCTTAAACATCCCTCGTATATTGTTTTCAAGTATGGTGTCAGCACTGCGGAAATTTTTTGCATCATGGCTGGAAAGATACCGTCTGTGCCTGGGGACTTAAACGGCCCGAAGCCATCGATTGCCCACCGTATTTTTTCTTCCGTTATGATGTCCGGGGGAACATTTTCCACGCTATCTCCTGGAAGTTGCAGATCTATGCTGTCTGTACACCCCGGAAAGTGTGTGTTGACTAGGTCTTCCAGTGAGTCCTCACTGCTTCCAGTCCACTCTCCACATTTTTTACGTAGTAACCTTGGATTAGTCGGGTTCTTGGATAGCAATTTCCTTAGCCTGGCTACCTCGGTTGTTTTTTCTAATTCGCCGCAGAAGCTCTTCCACGACTCCCGCTTGCATTTACGAATCTCTTTTTTGTATTCCTTAAGTACTTCCTTGTATTCCATCCAGCAGAACTCGTCATCGGCTACCTTGGCCAGTTTGAAGAGTTCCCTAACATTTTTTCTGAGTGCTCCGAGCCCCCCATCCACCAAGGTGGCTTTGAACCTCGCTTGGCATGTAGCGGAGGGCATGCGATGCGATAAGCTTTATTTAGAGTGTTGGTAAGTGAGACTACCAGTTTCTCCAATTCAGAGTGGGAGTCACTTACCCTATACTTGGTTAAATTTTTCCTCACTACCCTTTCATACAATTCCCAGTTTGTATTCCTGTGATTTCTGAAGGTTTCGCTTTTTGTACGGGCTGAGAATTTTACCTGAAATCCTACATACCTATGGTCAGAGAACGAGGGTGTACTAAGCACCTCCCAATTCTGTACTCCGATTCCCCCACTTGTGTGGAGTGTTATGTCAAGGACGTTCTTCGAGGTAGGGCCAATATAAGTTGGTTCCTCACCCCGGTTAGCTATATATAAATTACTTATTAATATAAAGTTTAGTAAAGACTCACCCCTTTCGTTGGTATCTCCACTCCCCCATACTGTGTTGTGCGCATTGGCATCCGTCAGCAAAATAATTCTTTCTTCTTAAGGCATATCAGGCATTGTACGCCGTTAGATTTTGGAAATTTAGCACATCTCCAAGTATAAGCTTTAAATAAGAAACTGAGAACAAAAGGTAAATGGTCCAATTTAAATGTCGTTCTCGTGGTTTTGTTCCCTAGTACGCTTAAAAACTCGAACTGAAATAAGAACAAAACTTTCGGGAGTATTTTAACAAGAACGAAAGTAAGAAAAATACTGTCGAGAACGTTCTCAACGGAAATTGTAGAAGAACAAAACTCTTTGGAATGTTCCCAAAGAGAACAAAATGCGAATAGTACTTCGGGAACATTCCTAAGAGAACAAAATGGGAACTAAAGTCTCAGGAACTTTCTCACAGAGCAGGAAACCGGTATAAATCTTCTCTGAGCTATTCGCAAAGACTGGAAGCGAGAACAAAATTTTTTTCTCACAGGCCATCAAAAGACTTAAGACGTGAACTTTTCCTGCGCGGAAAATGAAAAATTGTTCCAAAAATGGAGAGCTCAACCTAATGATAAACAACGTTGGAGTTGATATGAACCAGCTTTCTTCTGGCTTCATTCTTAACGTTGAATTCCTTGAAATTTTTTTCTCGTTTTGTGCACTAGCTGCACGTTCGCAAGACTTTTGTTCTTATGTGATTCTCCGTGGAAACGTTCTCGATAATTTCGTTCGAGTTCTAAATTTGTTCTCATTGAAAACATTCCTGAAAGTTTCGTTCTCATTTTGTTCGTCTTGAGAATGTTCCCAAGAGTTTTGTTCGCATTTAGTTCTTTTCGGAAACGTTCCCGATCCTTTTCTTCAAATTTTGTTTCCCTTTCAAAGTACTCTCAGTACTTTTGTTCTTCTTTCGTTCTTTTGTGGGAACGTTCTTGTCATTAAATTTTGTTCTCATGCAGAACTAAACCATAACCGGAATGCTTTCTCGGTCCCTGCTCTAAAATAACATAAAAATTTGTGTACAAAACCGCTTATCATTAGCAAAAATAGCAGTCAAAGTTGAAAGTAGCATTTTTTTCAAAAACGCTTGTAATGCATTGGAATCTCTTTAAGTTTATAAGTACGTATCAAGTAACCTTTGCGACGAAAGTTTGAAAATTTTTAGGGGTGTTTTTACTATCAATGTGCGGATGGTTTTGAGTGTTGTAATTAGAAATTTACTTGAACATAACATTGAGGATAACATTTTTTTGTTTTGGTTTTTGGCTATTGCGTGGTATGGCAGAAGTAAGGAACATTGCATCTCGTTGAAACTATTTATTAAATATTTGTATCGGTATTTAGAAAGAGCCATGTTGATATACATAAATACCTGCAGATTCGGTGGTGGAAAATGAAGCAACTTCTTCGTTATCCTTCGAAATGAAGCTACATTAGAAGCTTCTACCATTTCTCCCAAAGCCTTTAAACCTTGAACGTAAGCACTGTGAATTTGTTGTTCTAAAAATATTATTCCATGAAAACTATTGAAGGGATTTTGAGGGGGGGAGGTAAATATTGGAGCAAGAACGGTGTTCGGTCGTTTCCACAAAATTAAGTTTTCTAAATAGAACACAAGGCTGAAGTTTCATAGAATTCAAACTATTAATGTCTACTGAAGTGTAAATTTTAAAATGAGCCTTTTTCAGGTTTTTTTACCGGTTACTTATTAAAAAACTCGGTTTTCTTGAAAACCGATTTTTTTTATTTTTCTCCTCCACTAGTTAAAATCCTAATAATTAATAAAAAAAATACTTTTGTACCGATTACAGGTTAGTTTTTTTTACAAAAACCGGTTTTTCGAAAGCCGTTTAACCAAAATTTTAGACGGTAATATTATTGAATCGTAAAATGTAGTAAAATTTTGTTTTTTTTTTATTCTAAAATAAGTTACAAAAATAGGGATGGATGCAAGACGAGCAAATGGCCCGAAATTTTATATTTCACTTTAAATTTGATATAGCGGCAAACAGTGTTATCAGTTAAAAATCTGCACAAAAATAATTCTTTGTAGCACAATTTTTATTTTTTTAAAGAGCAACCCTGATTTAATTTCCCAGTTTTTCAAAAGTGCATATATATTAGGCTGGGTCGATTTTGTATGGGGGAAAATAAAAGGCATTTGACCGTATTGTAATAGTAATATTATGATGTCTTAGGTCTTAGCCAATTGTTATTGGCCACGAAATATTAATTTAATACTTATCTTTAGCCCGCGCAATTGAACCAAAGTGTACGAATTTTGAAAATGAAAATTCGGCTGGTAATATCTATGTAATGCGTTAATTGTTATAAGCAGGACGGTATATTAAATTAAGCGTTATTGAATTTAGTACCTCACGTTCATTTATCATTTTTCAATAAGTCTTAAAGTTTTTAAGATATTAAGATAAAACTTACAAAAACTATAATTTTCCCTCATGAATTTTCAATTCTTCATTACTTCAGCAACCAAGTGAAAAATACAAAAAGGTGAGACGATATTTATTTGCAAACGTTTTAATGTTTTCGGATGTTTATGTAATATTAAAAGGACCATGGATTCGCTCACGCCGAGTTGGTCAGTTTTCAAGATCCTGGTGAATGAAATCAAACATGTATTGTCAAATATTAGGAATCGTTTGATACGTTAATAGTAGTTTCAAGCATATAATTATTTGCATACATTAACATAATACAATTACTGTGAGAAACGCCCATTTTAAGTCCATTTATGCCGTCTTGAAAATTGGTGCGGTTTATTAGTAAACGAACAATCACATTTTTCGCGGTTTCTACATTTGCCGTTATATGAAAGTAGGAGACGTGCAATAAGTGTTTAGATATACATAAATATTTTAATTAATTGCATTATGTAAAAAGTCTCTAACATATCCTGGGAAATCCTTTTTGGGGACTTTCCAATTGGACGATAGTGCTTTGTATTAAGCTCGAATGAAAAAAGTCTCTCCCTGGCACACTTTTCTGTAATCCGGCTCCTTTATCTAAACGTTTTTTATACAATTTGAGATACATTTTTTTTAGAAAAAAACTGGAGGCCCACTTAAGTTTTTCGATATAACTTTGGTAAATGTTGCTCGATCGGTACGTAGTAATTACCAAATTGAAGGCGAGACTTACTGTTACTATGATAATAATATGATGAAAATCGTTCAGATTATAAGTAAACTATTTTAAATAAAAAAATTTTGTACAATTTTTTGTTTAATTTTCCTATATTTGCAATTTTTATATTGTATGCATAAACATAAGTAAACTAATGAGTGTTTCTAGAAGTTGTGCCTATTCAGTGTTCCCATAATCACTTGCATAAACAAAATTTTTCCACGATGATGCAAAATAATGGATTTTCTATTACTTAGAACTACCGAAATTGTTCCTAAATTTGCAAAAATTCGCAAACTATAGCTAATATTAAAAAATGATTAGAATATTTAGAACCAGCGACCTAAATGCACGCCAGCAATATTAATGCTGTTCTTTACATCTTTTGATTATAGGCCAGTGCAATTATAAAGAGAACAATTAAAAACTTATTGAAAAAAGATAACTTGAGGGCTGCGAGTAATGATATTTGACTTTATGTCCTGCGTTAACGGACTCATTATCTAACAATATGCACCAAACCTTTTTGCTGAACCCAGAATTTTTAACAAGAATTGGTCTTATTCGACTAGTGTGCTGTGGGTCGATTGGCGGTCGATGCGCGGGCTCTTACAATTAAAATAAAATACTAATATTTTTCAGGCTTGTTGATGACTTCAAGATACAATATATTTTAACTATTACCAAGGGATTTGGATAAAATTCGATTTTCGACCCGCCCTAATATATATATATAATAAACAAGTTTGTATTTGTTACCACGAGGAATAAGGTTACAAAAAAATTCGTTTGAACAAGCAATTTTTGTAAATTCATTTTTTTAACTTTGAGTACATTTGTTATAACACAAATCGAGTTAAAAATATGCAATTTTCACCGAAATCAATAACCTGGATATCCCTCTTATCATTTTCAAACATTGCACAATTATTGTAGCTTATATTTGCTTATAAAAGAAAATTATTAACGAAAATACCGCAAATTTACTTTTGCGCTTTGAAAGCGTAATTATGCTGAGGAAACCTTAAAAATCCATTATAATCGTAAAAGGCACATAATAATTGGCTTAAACTTTCAAAACATTAAGTGACCCTAAAACAATTTCGCTCAAAAGCGTGCGCCCGGTGCCAGTGCCAATTTGATTACACTAATTGCTTTCTATCACCTTCGCTTTTTACACCTTTAGTGCAACACTTTATAAGAAGAAAAAAAAATGTCTTTATTGTCGCTTTGCTTTCACCTAATATCCAAGCTAATAGAGAAATTCAAGCACAAAAACAGAAATAAACTTACAGACAAATTACCACCATCGTTCGATGCCACTCAACTCGATCGCATGCAGTAGAGAGACCTTCTAAAGCGTGAATGGGTCACGGCAGGGTAACCAAGTAATTCAATATAAAATGCAAAGCATTTTTTTTTTTTGTATTTTTATTTTGCTGTTGATTTTAGCTTAGGAGAAGTTGAAACTGCTAATACACGGGGAATTAATTCCATACCACCAATATTGAAATGAAAAGGTGAACAGAGTTGAAAGGATTAAAAAAAGTGAGTTAAAATTGAATTTACTGGCAGGTAGGAGTATTAGAAACCTGTGGACAAGGTTACTGTATTGCTTATTGTTAGCCTTCAACATACATATATACACATATTTCACTTTCGGTTTATGTGAAGGTCGAAAAATGCATACTTTGTAGTAAATCGTTTTCTTACTTACGATGGACACTTTGGATCGTTGATTATCGCCTTAGTCAGTCTGTAGGTAGGTATTACTACCGACAATATCTAAACTTAGCTTTCTATAAAAGCTCTAAGAAGACTCTGACTCATTGAATATGTATTTGGTGTTAAAACATTTGGGTCCAGCGGCAGAAGAATACCTCACTGTCAAACTGAAATGCCAGCTACTGCCAAAATCGACCGTTTTTCTAGCGTTACGAACCATATAAGGCAATAGTAGATAATTACTTGTTGAGCAAGGGTTTAAGCCCAATAAAAATCTATATGAGTTTTATCAATGCTAAGAACACATAAATCAGCATGGAACTAGGAGGCATAACAGAATCGATGACAGTCACAAAGTGTTGCCTTTGAGGGAGTACACACCTCTTCCTTTTTGTGGACTATGCCTATAGATGAACTCCTTTTCACACTGAACAACCAAGGATTTGAAACGCAAGGCTACGTCGATGATCTGATAGTCTGCATAACAGGGCTGCTTAACGAAACCATTACCAACCGCATGCAACAAGCCCTTAAACTATTACATTGTGCGACAGCCGAAACCAGTCCGGACTTTGTTAACATTTTCTGAAAGTATGCCTATCCAGTAGTAAAAGACTCCATAGATTTGGAAAGGTTAGCTCGTATTTTTATTTTATGGCCTACTAAAGTTTGCTTGTCGTAGCCTAAGAAGTTTTAAAATGAAGTGAAAATGTTAAAATCAATGTCTGAGCGCAATTAAAGGTACACAGTAAAATTTCATTGGAAATATATTCGTAGAACATTTCAACCCAATATCCCGCCTACTTCAAGAAACCCAGCAAAAAACAAACGTGGAAGTTCCTTAGAGGATTGATGTATTCTAGAAAATTATTCTTTGAAAAATTTTACTAAAGCCCATCTCATTGCATTGGCATAATAGAAGCTATGAAGACTTGCCCGGATGATGCCCACTCCTATTTTAATAGGAAAGGAGGCGACCACAGCGGCACAGAGAATCCTAAATACCTAGGACTTGAAAATCGGAAATATGACGTATCATATGAAAGTCTTAATGAAATTCGTTTATTACCCAATATTGCAAATGCGCATCGTAATAGTTCCAAAACTAGTAATTTCTAGGAAATTTATGGTACACATTGCAGATCGAGCTCTTTTGAATACAGTGAACCCATACACCAAACCGGATGGGGAGGTTTGGTACACAGATGGGTCCAAACTTGATAATGGTAAAACTGAGGCTGGCATATTTGGGCTGAACTTCAAAAAACCTGTACCTTTGGGTTCCTACCCCACTGTCTTTAAAGCGTAGATTCATGCAAAAGAAATTTGTGACAGAGAATGTTTTAGAACGGACACATGATCGAAATATATCTGCATTATATCGGACAAGTAGGCAGCCCTACTTTCCCCGAAGTCCCACAAAATAAGTACTCAGCTAGCATATGATCACATCAATATTCTAAATGCTCTTGGAGCCAAGAATACATTTTTATTAGGCTGGGTACTGGGGCATGAGGGACATAATGGCAATAAGGAGGCTGACTGCCTAGCGTAACAGGGAGCTAGCGCACTATTTTATGGTCCGGAACCATTTTGTGGGCTCACCAAAGCACACATAGAGCGGATCATAAATAACTGGGTAGACAAAATGTTCATAGGTTCTGGATGGAATGTCTAGAGTAGAGATAAACCAAATGATTTATGCTGTGTCCTTCAAAGAAGGTTCTCAATTTAGGCAGAGAGGACCTCAAACCTCTCAGTGGGTACTACTAGCTACCTTCGCTATCACATCAGCAATTAATCTCTCAGAAGCAAACGTCTGTTGCTTTTGTGAGCTGGATGAAGAAACGCCAGAACACATTCCTTGTGCATGTGACGTACTAGCTAAGCGCAGACTAGCTTACTTGGGTAATGCTACACTTACTCATCCAAAGCCTTACCATATAGGGCAGAGAGTTACGGACAATAGAA
>NW_023458555.1:15848861-15862512 GCF_013731165.1 Rhagoletis pomonella | reverse complement strand
TTCTATTGTCCGTAACTCTCTGCCCTATATGGTAAGGCTTTGGATGATTAAGTGTAGCACTACCCAAGTAAGCTAGTCTGCGCTTAGCGAGAGCGTCACATTCACAAGGAATGTGTTCTGGCGTTTCTTCATCCAGCTCACAAAAGCAATAGACTTTTGCTTCTGAGAGATTAATTGCTGATGTGATAGCGAAGGGAGCTAGTAGTACCCACTGAGAGGTTTGAGGTCCTCTCTGCCTAAATCGAGAACCTTCTTTGAAGGACACAGCATAAATCATTTGGTTTATCTCTACTCTAGATATTCCATCCAGAACCTATGAACATTTTGTCTACCCAGTTATTTATGATCCGCTCTATGTGTGCTTTGGTGAGCCCACAAAATGGTTCCGGACCATAAAATAGTGCGCTAGCTCCCTGTTACGCTAGGCAGTCAGCCTCCTTATTGCCATTAGGTCATTCATGCCCCAGTACCCAGCTTAATAAAACTGTATTCTTGGCTCCAAGAGCATTTAGAATATTGAGGTGATCATATACTAGCTGAGAACTTATTTTGTGGGACTTCGGGGAAAGTAGGGCTGCCTGCTTGTCCGATATAAAGCAGATATATTTCGATCATGTTCCCGTTCTAAAACATTCTCTCTCACAAATTTCTGTTGCATGAATCTACGCTTTAAAGACAGTGGGGTAGCAACCCAAAGGTACAGATTCTATCAGTGTACCAAACCTTCCCATCAGGTTTGGTGTATGGGTTCACTGTATTCCAGAGAGCTCGATCTGCAATGTGTACCATAAATTTCCTAGAAATTACTAGTTTTGGAAGTATTACGATGCGCATTTGCAATATTGGGTAATAAACGAATTTCATTAAGACTTTCATATGATACGTCATATTTCCGATTTTCAAGTCCTAGGTATTTAGGATTCTCTGTGCCGCTGTGGTCGCCTCTTTTCCTATTAAAATAGGAGTGGACATCATCCGGGCAAGTCTTCATAGCTTCTATTATGCCAATGCAATGAGATGGGCTTTAGTAAAATTTTTCAAAGAATAATTTTCTAGAATACATCAATCCTCTAAGGAACTTCCACGTTTGCTTTTTGCTGAGTTTCTTAAAGTAGGCGGGATATTGGGTTGAAATGTTCTACGAATATATTTCCAATGAAATTTTACTGTGTACCTTTAATTGCGCTCAGACATTGATTTTAACTTTTTTCACTTTTTTTTAAGCTACTTCGGCTGCGAAATGAAAACTTTAGTAGGCCATAAAATAAAAATACGAGCTAACCTTTACAAATCTATGGAGTGTTTTACTACTGGATAGGCATACTTTCAGAAAATGTTAACAAAGTCCGGACTGGCTTCGGCTGTCGCACAATGTAATAGTTTAAGGGCTTGTTGCATGCGGTTGGTGATGGTTTCATTAAGCAGCACTGTTATGCAGAGTATCAGATCATCGGCGCAGCTTTGCATTTAAAATCCTTGCTTGTTCAATGTGAAAAGGAGTTCATCTATAGCCATAGTCCACAAAAAGGAATAGGTGTGTACTCCCTCAAAGGCAACACTTTGTGACTGTCATCGATTCTGTCATGCCCCCCAGTTCCATGCTGATTTACGTGTTCTCAGCATTGATAAAACTCATTTAGTTTTTTATTGGGCTTAAACCCTTGCTCAACAAGTAACTTTCTACTATTGCCTTGTATGGTTCGTAACGCTAGAAAAACGGTCGATTTAGGCAGTAGCTGGCACTTCTAGTATCAATACTTTTAACAGTGGTCAACGGCAGTTTGACAGTGAGGTAACTGTTGCAACTTTTATTAAAAAAACTGCTCTTTAACAAGTTTTTTTTTACTTTTGTTTAATTACTCCTTAAATAACCGTTATTTCTGACTTTTATTCTATAAATCCCAAATAACAATTATTTTTGACTTTTTCTCTAAATAATTTGCAAATAACAGTTATTTTTAATTTTTAAATTATATGTCTTAGATAACAGTTATCAAAGACTTTTTTTTTAATAAAAGCCAAGAATTAAAATCAGTCATTGACCTTTATTTTTTTAATCATACTTATAAAAGTAATTTTTATAAGTAATTTTTATAAGTCGTAGTAAACTTTTGGTTCCCAACACCTTTTTAACTGCGAAAAATGTTAATGACTTTTACACGAATGATTAAAAAAATAAAAGTCGGTGATTGATTTATATTGATAACTTATAAAAGTAAAAGTCGCTGACTGATTTTTGTTGATGACTTTTATAAATAAAAGTCCTCAATAACTGTTATATATATATGATATAAAAAATCAAAAATAATTGTTATTTTGGAATCACAAATAATGGTTATTTTTTTTACTTTTGCATAAATATTGCAAATAAAAATTTATTTTCAACATTGAGTCTCGGTAAAAAAAGAAGTCGATTGATTGGTATCACTTAGTTGTAGAACATTTTCTTCATAGTGAATTTTTCCATGACAGTTTTCATCAATAACTCTTATGTTCGCTTCCTGGTTTTAACACCAATATACATATTCCTCTTTTTGAGTTTAAATTAATAGTGACTCGCCGACTGAGTCAGAGTCTTCTTAGAGCTTTTATAGAAAGCTAAGTTTAGATATTGTCGGTAGTAATACCTACCTACAGACTGAGGGAGAGATTTTCTTTTCATAATAAGTTTTTTTTCTAAAGCAAAATTCAACGATCCAAAGTGTCCATCGTAAGTAAGAAAACGATTGACTACAAGGTATGCATTTTTCGACCTTCAAACAAACCGACAGTGAAATATGTGTATATATGTATGTACAAGGCTAACAATAAGCAATACAGTAACCTTGTCCACAGGTTTCTAATACTCCTACCTGCCAGTAAATTCAATTTTAGCTAATTTTTTTTAATCCTTTCAACTCTGTTCACCTTTTCATTTCAATATTGGTGGTATGAAATTAATTCCCCGTGTATTAGCAGTTTCAACTCTTCCTAAGCTAAAATCAACAGCAAAATAAAAATACAAAAAAAAACTGCTTTGCATTTTATATTGAATTACTTGGTTACCCTGCCGTGACCCATTCACGCTTTAGAAGGTCTCTCTACTGCATGCGATCGAGTTGAGTGGCATCGAACGATGGTGGTAATTTTCTGTAAATTTATTTCTGTTTTTGTGCTTGAATTTCTCTATTAGCTTGGATATTAGGTGAAAGCAAAGCGACAATAAAGACATTTTTTTTTCTTCTTATGAAGTGTTGCACTAAAGGTGTAAAAAGCGAAGGTGATAGAAAGCAATTAGTGTAATCAAATTGGCACTGGCACTGGGCGCACGCTTTTGAGTGAAATTGTTTTAGGGTCACTTAATGTTTTGAAAGTTTAAGCCAATTATTATGTGCCTTTTACGATTATAATGGATTTTTAAGGTTTCCTCAGCATAATTACGCTTTCAAAGCGCAAAAGTAAATTTGCCGTATTTTCGTTAATAATTTTCTTTTTATAAGCAAATATAAGCTGGAATAATTGTGCAATGTTTGAAAATGTTAAGAAGGATATCCACATTATTGATTTCGCTAAAAATTGCATATTTTTAACTCGATTTATGTTATAACAAATGTACTCAAAGTTAAAAAAACGAATTTGCAAAAATTGCTTGTTCAAACGAATTTTGTTGTAACCTTATTCCTCGTGGTAACAAATACAAACTTGTTTATTATATATATATGCACTTTTAAAAAAATAAAAATTGTGCTACAAAGAATTATTTTTGTGCAGATTTTTAACTGATAACACTGTTTGCCGCTGTATCAAATTTAAGGTGAAATAAAAAATTTCGGGCCATTTACTCGTCTTGCATCCATCCCTATTTTTGTAACTTATGGTAGGATAAAAAAAAACAAAATTTTACTACATTTTACGATTCAATAATATTACCGTCTAAAATTTTGGTTAAACGGCTTTCGAAAAACCGGTTTTTGTAAAAAAAAAACTAACCTGTAATCGGTACAAAAGTATTTTTCTTATTAATAATAGGGTTTTAACTAGTGGAGAAGAAAAATTAAAAAAATCGGTTTTCAAGAAAACCGAGTTTTGTAATAAGTATCCGGCAAAACACCTGAAAAAGGCTCATTTCAAAATTTGCACTTCAGTAGACATTAATAGTTTGAATTCTATGAAACTTCAGCCTTGTGTTCTGTTTAGAAAACTTAATTTTGTGGAAACGACCGAACACCGTTCTTGCACCAATATTAACCCCCCCTTCCCTTCAATAGTTTTCATGGAATAACATTTTTGGAACAACAAATTCACAGTACTTACGTTCAAGGTTTAAAGGCTTTGGGAGAAATGGAAGAAGCTTCTAATGTAGCTTCATTTCGAAGGATAATGAAGAAGTTGCATTTTCCAACACCGAATCTGCAGGTATTGATGTATATCGACATGGCTCTCTCTAAATACCGATAAAATTTTTTGTAAATAGTTTCAACGAGATGCAATGTTCCTTACTTCTGCCATACCACGCAATAGCCAAAAACAAAAACAAAAAAATGCTATCCTCCGAATGGTTCTGAGGTTAACCGCTATTGGTGCAAAATGGAAGCTGCAAGATCTTCTTGACCACATTCTTGACCGTATTTTGCAGATTGAGAATGTTCACAAGCCTCAAATTACCAACCTCAAATGCTTCAGTAAATGGAAATGCGATGGTTCATCTGGCGAAGAACGTTTTCAATGAGAACAAACTTAGAACGAAAGTATCGAGAACGTGTTCACGGAGGATCAAATAAGAACAAAATTCCGGCGAACGTTCTGCTAGAGCACAAAACGAGACAAAAATTTCTGAGAACTCAACGCTAAAAAAATGAGAGGGACCTCTGCGTTTTGTCCAAAGCCAGAAGAAAGCTGGTTCATTTCAACTCCAACAGCGTTTATCATTAGGTTGAGCTGTCCATTTTTGGCACAATTTTTCATTTTCGGCGCAGGAAAATTTCGTGTCCTAAGTCTTTTGTTGGCCTAATTTACATAATTAGCTTTCAGTTCTTTTTTGATTAATTATAATATTCAAACGAATGAAACGCTGTGAGAAACTATGAAAATTAAAAAAGTTACAGATTTTAGAGAATCCTATCATCTACCTAAGCCACTGTGCGGCCTTCAATGCCTGCATTTGCCTTCAGAAGAAAGAATTATTTTGCTGACGACGGCGGAAAAGAGTATCTAAGAAATTGCACATAGCTCGATCCATGGTTTTCAAGCAAAGTTGACAGAGGCAGACAGAGAATTCAAAATACAAAGGCCTGGAAAGTTTCAACGATTTACATCAGGGCCCTCGAAATCATCGCAAAGACAGCCCTAACATACCTCGGTATAATATTCGATGAACAGCTAACCCTCAGTACTCCATGGAGAAGGCTTATCAAATAAGCGGCACGCAACATCCATGTAGGCAAATAGATGAAAAGGGCTATTTTACGGTGTACCAGTATAGACCTTGTGCGAACAAAATGTTTACAGCATAATCAGTACTTTTTCGTTAGTGAGAAGTAGGGAAACAAAGCTGAGATGGATTTTAAGTGCGGTAAGAAGAAAGGCAAGTTACAAACTTTTCGTCTTTCAAAAGTTTTTTGCCACATAAAATAAAAGAAGAGTCGAATTAAATTTAACCCATTACAAACTACGTCTTTTGAATTCAACTTTTCTTGTTCGGCTATTAAGCCAGTTATGAAGAAGAACACTTTCTTAGACTTCATTATGCACACAAACTTAGCCGACCTCATCTCTCAAGCCCAGGTAAATCTCTTTTAAAAATTCTTTTGTACATAAATATGTAGTACATAGCCCACCTTAGCCTTCCTTAGCCTTTCTTATTCTCGCTTTACCAAGTCTACTCAAGCTAATTATGGCATTTTTTTCTTCCGTTTTTTAAACACACTAATGTAACTTTAGTAGTCGTTATTTTTAAAAAGCTGTAATTATTATTGCTGTTTACTATTGTTGTTTCAGCTCAATTTGCTTGCACATTAAGATAAGCGCACACCGTGGACAAATGGCGAACAATTAATTTTCGAGGGCGTCGTAGCGCATGCGGTGCCATGTTCATAGTATTCGTAGTGTTGAGTTGGCACTTCGATTTGATGGTTTTACAAGTGCACTACAGCAACAATACAACAACAACAACAAGTATGAAAATTTAACACAACATACAAATGTATGTTTAATTGTACGAGTATGAAATACTTAAATTAATGCTAGAAAAGTCATTAGCATTACAATAGCCATTTGTATTTATTATTATTGTGGTAGGTGCAGTTATTATAAAGGCACATACATACATACATACATACATAAATTTTTTTGATTGGCGCTGTACGCGACTAAGCTATTTTGCGCGAGCTCAACAAAGCGCGTCAGTCGTTTCTCTTCTGCGCCAAATGACGCAAATTGGAAAGGCACACCGACACCAAGTACTTCTCCACCTGGTTTTCCATTGCAGATGAGGGCTTCCTCTACTACTGACTAGCTGTGAGTTGTGAGCTGTATTGTATACTTTCAGCGCTGAAGTGTTTGTGTACATTTGAACGGCATGGCCAAGCCAACTGATCCGAGTATTTTTATTCGCTACACTACTCTGATCGTTGTATAGCTCATACGGATTACCCTCCCATCATCTGCGATACAAGTCGTCGCGAACACATAAACACATACTTTTCATACATATACAAGGACAAGAGATGCTTCGCCCTGGTCTCATTCCCATCCAGACACATTTGCTTTCGTTCTGTTTCCAAGTTGGAAAATGCAGAACAAATGGTGTAGTTATTTGGGACGATAATGACGATTTCATCGGTATACGCCAGTAATTGAAGGTCCTTATTAAATATTGTACCCGAGCGATTCCGTTCTGTGAATGTGAAACCTCGTTTTACAACAAATAGTTCGGAGAGGTCCTGCTCAATTCTGATGGAGCTGGTGGGAATCCTAAATCCAGACATTGCCGCGTATAGGCAGCTCCTTTTCTTGGGTATCGATCTTCTTTTCGCGGGCCTTTTCGAAGATTTCGCTTGGATAAGACCTTGTATGTAATTTTAGGTGACAGATGACAGATCTGTATACCGTTTTTCTAGATAAAGTCATTTCCTCATTGTTTTCCATCGTAAATAAAAAAATGCAAACATATTTTTTGCCAACTTTTTTCATTTGTATGAAAGCCTGTTATTTTACAAAGAAAGGTACTAAAGAAGAAAAACGATGGATAAAGAAAAAAGTTGTGAATAAAATATTTATGAGCAGGAAAAAATATTACTCATTCACCATGCTTGTATTTACATGGCCATACTCGCATACGCGCCTACATGGCGTATGATTAACATTCTTTCCTACTCATATTTCACACAAAAAATCACTGCGCCTTTTCGTTTGATAATTCACCACTTTTTTGTCTACTATCTATAATTTCATTAGACCACGCGACAAAAACAAAAAAATTTCAAAACACACGAAATAATCGATAAACTCACGAAACAATGGGCCAAATATAGAAAAACTGCGTTTCTAGTTTTTCACTGTGACGTCAGGATTTTTTTTTTAATTTTTTTTTTTTGAAATTTTAAAGATGATTAATTCAAAATATTATTTAAAAAATCAGTGATAGGCAAAACTGTAGAAATTAAAAATAATACAGTTTTTTGGTTCACAAGGACGAATAGGTATTGCAAATGCGCTTTTAATTAATTTAATCTTTTTAAATTAATAAAGTTTGCAGAACGAAATTCGATGATGTGTATATTAGTCCTCAAACAATAATTTTTTCAAAAATAAATATTGCAAATTTTCAATGATATTCGAGGACAAAATTTGTAAAGAGCATTTTCCATACCCATTCTTTACTACAATTTGCCCATAGTTTCGCGAATATATTATTTTTTATTTTTTGTGGTTAAAATTTCCTGTCGTACGTTGTTATATTTCCAATTAGCTGTGGTTCAGTTATTATCAGTGTCCGATTGCGACCCAGCATCAAAAAAAAAAAAAAAAAAAATTTTTATCTAATTGCTGTCGCCCCTTGGCGTAACTGTTTGTGAAACATTTTATAAGCATAAGCACGGCTTTCTATTATATTTGTGTCCCTCCAAATTATCCAGAATGTTACTTTACAAAAAAAAAAAGCTAACTTAAACCGCACAAGATCACACCTATGCTAATATATTTCATTTAGCTTAATAAAATTGAATTTGAAGGTGGCAACCTTTACCAAAAATATTTCAATAAACCTCTCTAAACAGGTGCAGCTATCAGCCTACTTAAATCTCTTTCTTTTTAAATTAATTTACAACTTTTGAACTGGTGGCAGCCCCTTTAATAAAATTTTTAATCAAAACCTTTCAATCACAACCTCGATGCAACGAAAAATGCAAAATATTTTTAAAATTTCGTTATAATTGTAATTTCGTTTTTTTTTTTATAACGCGATTCTAACCGCCAACATATTTTGAATTGCTGTATTGTGGAAAGATTTTCCGTCATCTCTTGTCAAATTTGCTGTGGACACAAACCGGTTTCTACGATGAGCCATCTTCAGCGTCATTTTTCATTAAGAATTTGCTACTTAGAGGCTTTTGAGTGGACACTTCGTTATATAGAGGCTTTTGCTATCCGGAGATTGACCATCAATATATTCGGACGGTTTTCATGGTCTAAATTCCTTCGCTAAACGAGTATCTATGAAGCATTTTTGTATAGAAATTTAAGCAACAACGAGGTGATTTCGGGAACTGCGTGAGCATTTTGTCATATTGAGTTTTTCGTTTTATTAAGTTTCGTTATATCAAGGTTTCACTGTATATCCATACTTACATGTAAACATACATATATGCCAGCATTGCCTGCTACAATTGTTTATCCGCTGCTACGCTGCGATTGTTGATTTCCCACATTACTTTTATGGCCGCAAATCAAAAATGGATCATGACATTTTTATGAACTCGCAAACAAACACAGTTTTCATTATTAACACATACAAGCATAGAGGAAAAAACGCGCATATACAAACATATGTATGTATGTGAATGCAAGCATACATTGCGGCGCAAAATACACTTACGTGTTATTGCTGGTACATATGTATATAATGAACTCATTTGTGCAAGCATATATGTAGAAAATGAATGTATCTATGAAAATAATATGTAATTTCAGGTATAAACGCGCAACAATAGAAATCGCGGCAGTAGCATCAGCAACAGTAGTGGTGGTAGGTGAACACCAAAATACGAAAAACACATATCTAGCAATTTTATCAGCAATTTCCTGCTAAAAATATTTTTGTATGTGGCTTTGTCTATCGAGGTACATATATGTATAGGTATCAGTATGCTTTATGCATAGTCAGCAGCAGATATGTGATAGCGTAATCAAGCCGCACAAATTTCGTCGCGTTTAATGTGGCAATAATGTGGCAACAACAGCAACAAAAGTATCAATATAAAAAGCAACAGTGTCGCAATGCCACCGCACATTGACTATGTACACACCATAAACACAAATGATGTGTGGCAAATACTTACACATAGTACATACATACATACATATGTATGTACATAAATGCATACATAGTGAGTATAATACCATCGGCAACAAAACCAGCAAGGCAAGCACCATCAAAATATTGAACCATGAAAGCAATAACAACGTTGTAACGACAACCCAGCTAAGTAACGGCGAACATACATACATACGCAATAGCTCCTCGAAAGCTTTTAGGGAATGATATACGATAGGAGGGAGGAGAATGAGAATGGCAATATAAATTATGATTTGAAAATATACAGCGCAATTCAAGCAAGTGTTTTTCATCTCATGACAGTCTTTCTTAGGAGAATTGTCAATTCTGGTAACTATCTTGAAAGCTTTTTTTCTGTCTTGCGAAATATTAATCGAAAGATGTGCTAACGAAGATGTCTTAGCGTTATTCTGTTTGCCTTTTAGTAATAAGTTTTCAAAAAACTAAATTAAATACATAAAAAATTTGTATATATTTTTTCATGCTAAAGCAATAAAATCTAGAAATTGCCAGAAAAAAATTCAAAAAAAAAACTTAATTAAAATAAAAGCGCAAAAATCTCCGAAAAATTAAATGAAATTAAAACAAAAATAAAAGCAATAAAAATTTAAGAAAAAAACATAAGAAAAGGAAAACTAATCGATCTAAATTGAATTTACTTTAAAATAAAGAAAGAATAAAGTCTTTACAAATTAATAAAAAATATAAAAATATATTTTTATTTTTAAAACAATAAGATCTAGAAGTGAAAAAATATATAAAAAAAATAATAAAATAAATTGTAAAAACGGAAAACAAGTTCCTTAAAATTAAATTAAATTAAAAATAAAATTAATTTTGAAAAATAATAAAAGAAATAAAATAAATTTTCTAAAAATTTTATTAAATAAAGATATGTATGCACACATATATATCGTCGCCTGAAACGCATAAAGACGTAACAAACATCATTGTTGAAATGCAAAAAGTCATAACTACAAAAAATTCAAAATTGCCTTTTCGATTTATATGATGGATTTCATCGAATTACAACTCCCCACATAATTTTATGAAAAAAAAAATTAAAATATCAGTCACGACTTTTTCCATTTCATTTACGATGTTGTTACGTCCTTTTGCAATTCAGGTGACGATATGTACATATGTATGAATGTGCATTTTTCTTTTCTTTTTTTTTCTTTGGCCCTCCAACTGCCTAAGCGATTTTGGCCGAGTTCAACAAAGCAAGCAATTCAAATAAGTCCCTAAATATTAAAACTAAAAAATAAATTTTTTTTCTCTATGAAATAATAAAAGCTAGAAATAAAAAAAAAACTAAACTAAAAAATAAAAAATAAAATAAAATAATACAAAATTTAAGGAAAAAAGATTCAAAAATGTGAATTAAATTTAAATGTTTTTCTCTTCATAAAATTAAATTCTAAAAATTAAATTAAGAAAAGAAAGAAAATTAAATTACTATAAAAGAAAAAGATAAATTGTGTAAATTAAATCTAAAAAATATACCTCTTTTAAAATCAATAAAATCTAAAAACTAAATAAAAATTAAGCAAAATAAAAAATTTAACTAAAGAAAGAAAAACAAGAAAACAAGTTTATAAAAATTAAATTAATTACATATTTTCCTTTTTAAAACAATAAAATCTAAAAATTGAATTACACAAAAATTTTATTTAATTAGGAAAAAATTTACATGAAATAACTTTATAAAAATTTGATGAAATTATAAAAATTTATTTTTTGTAACAAAAAATTTAAAAATTAACTGAAAAGAAATTTAAAAAATTAAATAAGTTCCTAAAAATTAGCAGAAATATTTTTCTTTTTAAATCAATGAAATCTGAACATAAAAAGAAAATGAAATTTAAAAAACCGTAAAAAAGTTAAAAACAAAAAAAAAATAAATAAAAATAAAATCAATGAGCTTTTAAAATGGAAATGAGCTTCAAAAAATATTTTTCTATATAAAATAATAAAAGGTAAAAATTAAAAGAAAATAAATTAAAAAAGAAAAAATTCAATGACAAGTAAAAAATAAGATAAGATTAAAATTAAAAAAAACGATACATTTTTATTTTTAAAGCAATAAAATCTATAAATTAAAAGAAACTTGAACAAAAAAGGACAAGAACAAGGAACGAGGATTCGAACGTCGGGTCTCTCAAATGGTACGCCAATGCTTTGCTCTCGCGCTCATTTTGACTATTCCAGCAGCGTAAGCAAGATCATATACATCTCCATTTGCTTTTTGCCAACAGAGCCTTTTACCATGAAATTTGGCAAGGGAGCTTTTCTCAAGCTATCGTCAATAAAATCTTTGGAATGATATTGGATCATCGGAGAATGAAAATCTGCGAGGTCCCTTGAGGCTGTTTGATACAAAAAATGCTATACGCGCGGTGGTTGCCGCGACTGCTCACATTTGACCACAAATTCAACCGCTTGTCCACTTCAAAGAAGTGTTTGACGATGTTCAGTGGCAATCCGAACGAGTTTTTGCGAAACATGGACCCATCACACCAGACTAGAGACCAAGAAATAACCAAGCCAGCGAGTTTCTCCGAGTGAACGTTTATCAAAGAAAGCCAAGGGGGATCTGTCGGCCAACCATGTCAATGTCTCAGTTTTTCGGGATGTACGCCTCGTCATTTACTGAGATATCCTGGAATACATTTACCGTCGAATGCAGAGCTTTCGCGCTGACTCGATATTGATTTAATGAAGGACGATGCATTTGGCGAAAATAAAAGTACGGGTCCATCAAAGCAATTTACGTGTGCAAAGGCTTTTAGTCACCATAGATTGGGCTATGAACTGTTACGCCATCCAGCATATTCTCCCAATTTAACAACCTGAGACTATATTCTGTTTCTAAACTGAAAAAAAATGGCTGGTCGGTAATAGATTTTGTCGCATGAAGAGAACATCACTAAAATAAATTGTTATTTTGAGGGCCTTGAGAAACCGTATTATTTGAAGAAGTAAAAAAAATTTAAAAAAGTAGACGACATAGCATGAAAAATTTCGCTAACATGCATCCTTCCAGAAACCGAAAGCCACCATCAGGCTGTTAGTTAATGACCTCAGGCTACTCCTGTAACGTGAAACAGCCAAGATTACCAGAACGTCCAACAATAGGCCGCGCATATCGGTCCCCAAAGTTTGAATAGAAAACTATCGTTGTTGGTTTTATGGCACTGTAGGGCTTAAGGCAGAAGAAGATTACGTAACCATTTTATCTGAGATCTCGCAGGTGAAAATAAGAATTTCGACAAAGTCCACAGCTTCAAAAGTGAGCCTGTAACATCCAAAGTCTTCCGTAACAGCATATGGCATTACGACTCCCCCACATTTCGAAGTAATCTAACCTAAGTTTTAAGCAGCGCAGCACTTTTCACTGTTTTAAAATTCATGCTACCATATAACTCAGCACAAAGTAGTTAACAATTCTGTGGCTCCACCCAAACGGTTAAGAAAACTACAAAAGCAACATGCGGTACTAAAGTTGGTCGTATCTTTGTTTTTATACGAGTATTTAACTATTACTGTGCTGTTGTTGCTTTCAACACACTTTTCGGAGCATTTGTAGCCTTTTTACTATCATTCCTACTTTCCTTAGCGAATTTTTATTGATGTCGTTGGCGGTGTTCCTCCAAGCGTAACGGCAACTACGCCACAAAAGTGCTAACCAAATGACTAAAATCAATTATGAGCAGCGCGATATTGCCAACCTTGTCTTATCGCAGCAAGCATTCGTGTGCAAACTTGAAGGAAGGCATATGTATGTGCATAAATATGCATGTATGTGTGACATTGTGTGGACTATTAAAATGTGTGAAGAGGAGTGGAGCACATATGATGTAGAAGTGTCAGCCAGTGATGTTAGTTACTTACTAAATTGTCTTACCAAATAAGGTAAGCTTAAACTTGTATGACAGAAGGATAAGAAACTAAGCAGAAATTTTGTGACTTAAATTTAATAGCATCACGCCTTTAGATATAATTAATTACAGTCTAGAGTTTATTGAGAGATTTCGGTACCTTAATGATGTTCGCCACAATAAAGTGGTATACTTCTTCGGCGTATTCATATATAACTGGGGCACTGAAATTCTACCT
>NW_023458555.1:15843607-15848851 GCF_013731165.1 Rhagoletis pomonella | reverse complement strand
CCATTGATAGAGGGCTGTGGAAATCGAGGAACTTAGGACATAGCTCAATCTGAAGCCTTAGCCGAATAGCAAATAAAACCATGGCATCAAGTTTCGAATTCGGCTTGAATTCAAATGAGCGGACACCATCCAGAAGGGAATGGAGAAGTGGCCAAGAACTATTTGTACTCTGACAGGTCTAAGATGCACTGCATTTTAGATGCAGGGGTATATTCCGAGGAACTTGGTTTCAATCGGTCCCAACGGCTGCACACATTTACATATGCACAGAGTTGTGTATATAAGTATATACTAAATGAGTGTGCATGGAAGTAAAGAAAATGTATGTACAGTGACGAGCAAAACTGTAACATGGTTTAACACCTTTTGTTTCAGCCACCGCTATATTTCCAAGTTCTAACGACTTTCATACTTTTGCTGTATATTCTCGTTGATACATCCCTACTCCCTCTCTCATAATGATTTGAAGTCAATACAACAACAATAAAAAAAACTGCAGACAAAAATGTAAATTAAGGCAGATGTTACAGATTTGCACTCATATATTTTTAAGAGTTTTTTAACAATTTTCACGAAAAAAGGAACTACTAACACAATGTTCAGTACTCTTTTGCCTGTTTCAGTTCCTGGATGTGATTTGGCATACCTTATTTGTATCTTTGTAAAAATTCTGGAGGTTTATTCTTAGTTTGCTTTCACAGCTCATGTACTCGATTTTACGGACTTTGATACTTATTAGCTGTGCTTTTAGTTGATTTCGCAAATTCTCGATGAGATTCATGTCCGCGGTTTGTGGAGGTCATTTCAAATTAGCAAATTTTTTCTTTTGTATCCAGTCTTTGCGAACATATGCAGTATGTTTTGGGTGATTTTTCAGCAGAAACTCTAATTTTTCGACTACATCTTGCAAATTTTGTTGAAATATGAACAGATACTGTTCCTTACGCATAATGCGTACTAACGGACCAAAAAAATTTTTGAAATACAACCCCAAACAATTAAGTTCCTACCACTGTGATTCACAGTTTGCAGTACATGATGCGCTTAGGCTTAATTTGGGTCTTTGATCCAATACCATGCCCGGCGATATGATTGAAAGCGATTAATTTAGTCTTGTCAGACCAAATAACCTTCAATTGAAACTTAAAAATATGTTTTTTATTGCATTCTGAACGGCCTAACATATCCCAATAGGCAACGGTTCGGTTTTCGTGCGATGCTGCGAAATGCTGCCACACTCGCACTTGTATTATGATCAAATTTGCTTTTTTCTTCTTTATGATGCCTTTGCGCTCAATTTGGCAATTCTTCGCCTCGCTGTCTATTGATTTGCATTAAAGTTTAATACCTTAAGCGCTTCTGTAATAGTGGCTGCATCGCTACTTGCTTCTAAGTTCACAAGATATCGTACCGTAATATTTTTTAACAGACTTCCTCTGTCCTTGGGAGCACTTTAGGCTATATTTTTTCTAAGTCTTAACATTTTTAAGTAGCAAATTCCAAAATTTTTGCCACTTTCGGTGCGGTTCCGCCTTTCCGCAGTAAATCTATTATTTACATTTATGGTTCCTGATTAACTAAGTTATTTACTGGTGATCACTTCTTCAATAAATTACAATATAGAAAAAAGTCATCTGACTTCCAACTAAGTAAAATATAACTGTCAAATGCAATACTGAGAGTGAGTGCAAAACTGTAACATCTACATTAATTTACATTTTGGTCTGATGGCTTTTTTATATTTGTTGTATTGACTTCAAATCATTATGAGAGAGGGAGTAGGGATGTATCAACGAGAATATACAGCAAAAGTATGAAAGTCGTTAGAACTTGGAAATATAGCGGTGGCTGAAACAAAAAGTGTTAAACCATGTTACAGTTTTGCTCGTCACTGTATATATATATGTATGTATGTAAGTATACACTTATAATATTGCCGCTTATGAAGGCTGACATTAAGTTAATATTCTGCCATAACATACGGCTAAGATTAGCATTATTTTAAGACTGTGTATAAGCACTGTGAAAAATATGCCACAGCCACCCGTATAAGAGTAGTAAGTAGCAAGAAAAGCTAATTAAATAAATTTGCAAATTTTCTTGCTGAAGCTAATAAACAGCGCATACATTTCGAAAGAATTTTCTCAACTTTCAGAAGATTATACAAAACTGTTATTTTCTTTCCTCACTTTAGCGGCAGGTGCATTAAACTCATTCAACCAAAATTCATTTCAACTGCCAACTTAAATTTTTCATGAGCAATGCTATCATTGCGATATTACGCGCTTCGAATATATTTATTTTAATTGCGAGCGCTATGCGTGGCTGCATTTTCATAAGAGTAGATACGTATACGTAAATGTGATCGTAATCCCAGCCAGGGTTATTTGTTATTCAACTC
Organism: Rhagoletis pomonella; assembly: GCF_013731165.1. Lineage (NCBI taxonomy): Eukaryota > Metazoa > Arthropoda > Insecta > Diptera > Tephritidae > Rhagoletis > Rhagoletis pomonella. The sequence continues at coordinate 15,846,450 of NW_023458555.1, read as the reverse complement.
AGTCACTGTCATTTTCATTGAGAAGTGCCTGTTACGCCATTCCACCAAAAAAAAAAATCAATTGGGATTTATAGCCATCATTTTCAGGACATCAATTCTTAATTTATCTGCATACCAAATGAAAATCCCCATCCATTTCTAAGGCGCATCGTTTTTTTTTCTTTCTTTTCTCTTTATTTGCTAGTCTTTGTTATATTCTTTACGTTGCGTTGACAATCTGTCGCTTCAGTAGAAGTTTGTGGAATGTAAAATGCCTTTTTGTTTGCTAACCAACGCAAGGAATGGCCGTAGTGTGAAAGTAGTGTTTCTAAGTGTGCATGTAAATATGTATACAATTTTATTGATATAATTCATTTGCTTAAATAATATTAGTGCAATCCTTTGGAGAATTACTAAACTATTAAATTATAGAGATTAAGAAAATTTTTGAGGCAAGGAATTAAGGCCGAGGCCACGCAATAGGCAACGCGTGGCCAATTCAATAGTTTTTCATATGTTTTATTTTTAAGCCGCTCAGCGCTCAGCCGCTGTTTGCGTAGCCTCAGCCTAAGACAAATTTTGCGTTCATCGATACCTCTTCTATGTAGCATTTTTATTTCAGTGTAGGGCCAAGATAGATTACGAGCGCTGTTTCACAAGTTAGCGTATTTTTGAATACAGCATATATATTCGGCAAAAAATCGTTTTATTAGTCATCATGGTCTTCTTTAAGCTCAAAATAACACCCTTTAAGATTCGTTTAACTCTTTCAAATCAATATCCTCTAAATAGGCACTTGTTTTATCTGACCGACACACTTGGCAACTTCTTTAGGTTTGGATTGGAAAAATTTGGAAAAATCGCATAGGGGTAGACCGATAGATAGATAATTGAATAAACACTGCGACCAGTATGTCTATTGTGCCCTCAGCCCATCAGAGTACCTCAACTAGCCCCAAAGACTCTAGAAATTTCAGAATTGATTCCGGAGGTAGAGAGTGTATGTGGTCTTCTCTTGGTCATAAATGCTTTGTGCTCCTCTCTCTTCTAGGTCCGAAGGCCTCAAACTCAAGGAAGAGATGTAATGGGATCTCTTTGTCAGCGTTACAGGAACCCGCGGCCCGTCAAAATTCCTGTAATGGTCCTTGGTTTCTTTTTAGGGAGGCCTATGCGTATCCTATATCTATTTAGATCGTACTCTCCTAGTAAGCTTTTGGTATTACGCTAATGCAGTTTCCTTAGCCTCAGTCACCTAGACAGCTATGGAGTCAGCTCACGCAACGACTTGCACATCTCGCGACTCAGACTCCTTGCTGTCTGTCGTCTTCTGCCACCACTGTCTCACCGTGACGATACTATAATTGTAGCTAACAATGAATCCCGCTCCCTTGACACTTTATCGACGACCAGATTAAGTCTGAGCCCGTTTTCCTCAGCGCTGCAGAAGTTTACCTTCCACGCAGTGGGATGGACACCTTCTAGGCCTGCAAAGGCCCCAACGCCTACTTATCCGATTTATCGACGCTTCTCGGAAGAAAAACCGAAATATTTTGCACTGGCGGGATATCGTCTCCTCTCTTCCTCCATCAAAGGCCCCTTCCAACCCTCACGGCAGTTTGCAAGGAGCATACCTGACCGGAATTATATCACCAGCGGATGCTTTCACTCTGTGAGGACCTCGTCCATAATGGCATCCTGAAGTCTAGTCAAGGCATCCGAGCACAGGGCAGGCTCGCTTCGATGTCACTGTTGATGTTGCTGATCTGGTACCTATGGGTTCCCCGCTTCTCCGTCAATTGGCGGGCGCTTGTCTCCGCTGCTGCTGTTGTTCTCCGCCTCTTACCTTGTGTCTGCCAGCGTAATTAATGGGACACTGACGAGGTGCGTCTGGGATACTTGCCGTGCTGACCTAGTGACTCCGCCGGCTCCTCGACCGCCGTCTACTTACAGTGTCTGCTCTCCGCCCCCTACTGGGTCTGCCACTTCGTTCGTACGACTGCCTGCCCGAAAAGGCACGCTTAGTAGTCAAAGTACTTGAAGGGGATCTCAACAGGTCTTCAGCCATAGCGTCCCATTGCGCGGCAAAGCCACAGTTACTCCTCGATGCGGCCCGGCGTCGAAGAGACGCCGTTAAATACAGCCGGTTTTTCCCTTCTGACTGCAAACCGGATTAAGAGGTGACAGTTCTTAGTTACTGTTCATCGTCAGCCGCAACCTTGAGAAAAGGCAGCGCGGCAGCTACAAGGTCTCCGCAATGCGTCAAACCAGATAAGAGGCTAGTCGAGAGAAGAGAATGCGAATAGCTGGAAATGCTAGTCGATAGGAGAAACGATCAAACATTGCACCAGAAAGCTAAAAAATTTATAGAAGATTTTTAATACCAGCTCATTTAGTGGCATGCAAGGTCTTTTCGAGCGTATTCGGCCCACCGCCAAACGAAATGATTGGGCCTTATCGGTGTGGCCTTAGGCCTGATAAATCCAATATAAGCCGAGAGTTCGGCCTACGTCAAATCTTGAAAAATGCCTGCGAGGAGCGGATCGACACTCATCTCCTATTTCTTGATTTTAAAACCGCCTTTGTAATTACAATATTTCTATTAGTCTGCTAGCTTTTTAGAAACATCTCCCAGATTTTATTTGCTTACACATTTCGCCTTTTTGTTGAATTAATCTTCAAGAAAATTTATTTTTAAAGTATTTTCAATAAATAAATATTTCGATTTTATTATCTTGAATGTTCTATTACTTAGTTACAATTTCGTCTTGCAAAGTATCCGCATCGAATGCGAAGTACTCTCATACGCCTGGTGGGTACAATTTATTATTGATTCACAATTGAGTGATATGCATTTCACTTTATTG
>NW_023458555.1:15836346-15843507 GCF_013731165.1 Rhagoletis pomonella | reverse complement strand
CAATAAAGTGAAATGCATATCACTCAATTGTGAATCAATAATAAATTATACCCACCAGGCGTATGAGAGTACTTCGCATTCGATGCGGATACTTTGCAAGACGAAATTGCAACTAAGTAATAGAACATTCAAGATAATAAAATCGAAATATTTATTTATTGAAAATACTTTAAAAATAAATTTTCTTCAAGATTAATTCAACAAAAAGGCGAAATGTGTAAGCAAATCAAATCTGGGAGATGTTTCTAAAAAGCTAGCAGACTAATAGAAATATTGTAATTATAAAGGCGGTTTTAAAATCAAGAAAGAGGAGATGAGTGTCGATCCGCTCCTCGCAGGCATTTTTCAAGAATTGACGTAGGGCGATTTCTCGGCCTATATAGGACTTACCAGGCCTAAGGCCCCACCGATAAGTCCCAATCATTTCGTTTGGCGGTGGGCCCAATACGCTCGAAAAGAGCTTACATGCCACTAAATGAGCTGGTATTGAAAATCTTCTATAAATTTTCTAGCTTTTTGGTGCAATGTTTGATCGTTTCTCCTATCGACTAGCATTTCCAGCTCTTCGCATTCTCTTCTCTCGACTAGCCTCTTCTCTGGTTTGACGCATTGTAGAGAGCTTGTAGCTGCCGCGCTGCCGCCTGTCGATGAACAGTAACTAAGAACTGTCACCTCTTAATCCGGTTTGCAGTCAGAAGGGAAAAACCAGCTGTATTTTAACGGCGTCTCTTCGACACCGGGCCGCTTCGAGGAGTAACGGTGGCTTTGCCGCGCAATGGGGCGCTATCGCTGAAGACCTGTTGAGATCCCCTTCAAATACTTTGACTACTGAGCTCGCCTTGTCGGACAGGCAGTCGTACGAACTAAATGGCAGTCCCAGTAGGAGGCGGAGAGCAGACACTGTAAGTAGACGGCGGTCGAGGAGCCGGGAGCGTTCAGAGAATTGGGACCACTCCAAGAGTCGGCGCCGTTCCACCAGCTGGCGCCGTTCCAGGAGCAGGCACTGTTCCTGCAGCAGACACGGCAAGGAGTCACTAGGTCAGCACGGCAAGTATCCCAGACGCACCTCGTCAGTGTCACATTAATTAGGCTGGCAGACACAAGGTAAGAGGCGGAGAATAGCAGCAGCAGCGGAGACAAGCGCCCGCCAATTGACGGAGAAGCGGGGAACCCATAGGTACCAGATCAGCATCATCAACAGTGACATCGAAGCGAGCCTGCCCTGTGCTCGGAGGCCTTGACTAGACTTCAGGATGCCATTATGGACGAGGTCCTCACAGAGTGAAAGCATCCGCTGGTGATATAATTCCGATCAGGTATGCTCCTTGCAGACTGCCGTGGGGGTTGGAAGGGGCCTGTGATGGAGGAAGAGAGGAGACGAAATCCCGCCAGTGCAAAATATTTCGGTTTTTCTTCCGAGAAGCGTCGTTAAATCGGATAAGTAGGCGTTGGGGCCTTTGCAGGCCTAGAACGAGGGCGTCCATGCCACTGCGTGGAAGGTAATCTTCTGCAGCGCTGAGGAAAACGGGCTCAGACTTAATCTGGTCGTCGATAAAGTGTCAAGGGAGCGGGATTCACTGTTAGCTACAAGTATAGTATCGTCACGGTGAGACAGTGGTGGCAGAAGACGACAGACAGCAAGGAGTCTGAGTCGTGAGATGTGCAAGTCGTTGTGTGAGCTGACTCCACAGCTGTCTAGGTGACTGAGGCTAAGGAAACTGCATTAGCGTAATACGAAAAGCTTACTAGGAGAGTACGATCTAAATAGATATAGGATACGCATAGGCCTCCCTAAAAAGAAACCAAGGACCATTACAGGTACTTTGACGGGCCACTGCAGGTGAAGAGGGCACTTGTATAATTCAGGAGTCTGGTCTAGTTACCTATGTCGTTTATGTAATGCTGCCATGGAGATCCCATTACATCTCTTCCTTGAGTTTTAGGCCGTCGCACCTAGAAAAGAGAGGAGCACAGGGCATTTGTGACCAAGAGAGGACCACATACACTCTCTACCTCCGGGATCAGTTCTGAAATTTCTAGAGGCTTTAGGGCGCTAACCTATCAAACTACGCTAGTAATTATAAAAGAGCGGCTATCTTGACCCTACACTGAAATAAAAATCCTACATAGAAGAGGTATCGATGAACGCAAAATTTGTCTTAGGCCGAGGCTACGCAATGAGCGGCTGAGCGCTGAGCGGCTTAAAATTAAAACATATGTGTGAAAAACTATTGAAGTGGCCACGCGGCTCACCGCCTATTGCGTGGCCTCGGCCTTAATTCCTTGCCTCAAAAATTTTCTTAATCTCTATAATTTCCTAGTTTAGTAATTCTCCAAAGGATTGCACTAAAATTATTTAAGCAATTGAATTATATCAATAAAATTGTATACATAAATATGTACATGCACACTTAGAAACAGTGCTTTCACACTACGGCGTTGGTTAGCAAACAAAAAGGCATTTTACATTCCACAGACTTCTACTGAAGCGACAGATTGTCAGCGTAACGTAAAGGATGTGACAAAGACTAGCAAATAAAGAGAAAAAAACGATGCGCCTAAGAAATGGATGGATTTTCATTTGGTATGCAGATAAATTAAGAATTGATGTCCTGAAAATGATGGCTATAAATCCCAATTGATTTTTTTTTTTTGGTGGAATGGCGTAACAGGCACTTCTCAATGAAAATGACAGTGACTGAGTTGAATAACAAATAATGCTGTCTGGGATTACGATCACATTTACGTTTACGATTGTGATTGCATTTTTCTTACATAAACATATCTACTCTTAAGAAAATGCAGCCACGCATAGCGCTCGCGATTAAAATAAACATATTCGAAGCGCGAATGTCGCAATGATAGCATTGCACATGAAAATTTTAAGCTGGCAGTTGAAATAAATTTTGGTTGAATGAGTTTAATGCACTTGCCGCTGAAGTGACGAAAGAAAATAATAGTTTTGTACAATCTTCTGAAAATTGAGGAAATTCTTTCGAAATGTACGCGCTATTTATTAGCTGCAGCAAGAAAATTTACAAATTTATTTAATTAGCTTTTCTTGCTACTTACTACTCTTATGCGGGTGACTGTGGCATATTTTTCACAGTGCTTACACACAGTCTTAAAATAATGCTATTGTTAGCCGTATGTTATGGCAGAATATTAACTTAATGTCAGCCTTCATAAGCAGTAATATTATAAGTGGTTACCTACATACATACATATGTACATATGTATATACATACACTTTCTTTACTTCCATGCACACTCATTTAGTATATACTTATATACACAATTCTGTGCATATGTATGTAAATGTGTGAGTGCATCCGCTACAGCAGCGCCATTTGAAGACATTCATTTGATCTCCTTCAAGCATTGATGACTGTGATGAATAGCTTAAAGCAGGGGTGTTGCGAATATTTGCATTCGCCTAACGAATTCGCATCATTTTACACATTCGCATTCGACATTCGCATCAAATGATACGAATGTTTTTGCAAATGCGAATTTGTATCTGCGCAAGGGTCCACTCTAATATTGTTGAAATGGCTCTAAGTCTGTCTAACCAGAGTGCGAACAATAAGCGGCCTTTGGCTTCAGGCGCTAAACGGTTCAGTAGTATATCAAGCAACATTGATGGGCCTTCAACAAGTACTGCTAAAAGTCTTTTAAGCAACCTAGAAATAATTTTAGATTCCTCCAGCCAAAGCGAAGGCTCGGATGTAGAACCCGCCATCGTTCCAAGTGGGCAATTGTTCAGTGCAGCCGGCCTTATATACCAGCTTCTAAGAGCTCAGTTATGCAAGCCTCTTCTGGGTGATATCGCAGTACAACCGCTACAGATTCATCCAAACAAGCTCCCGCCTTGGGCAGTTCGTCTGCTCACTCGTTGCCTTCTATATTCTTATGAGCGGAAACCCAAAATAGAGAGATGGACATTGCCTGAGACAACGAGCGTAGCTCCATTTTGCATTCTTTGCCTGGCAATTGATTAGCTGCAGCTAGACGATATAACTGGGAGTGCTGCCTGGCTATCTGAGTAAATAGTCGTTCTTTCTTTACTGGTAAATAGCAGTATTGTTTACTGTCCTACAGGCTTCACTTATGCCCAGAACCTCAGCATGAAATATGCTATGCATCATGGTCAGCCGCCCGTAGGGACTTATTGAAGCCAAGTTCCTCGGAATATACCCCTGCATCTAAAACGCAGTCCATCTTAGACCTGTCAGAGTACAAATAGTTCTTGGCCACTTCTCCATTCCCTTCTGGATGGTGTCCGCTCATTTGCATTCAAGCCAAAATCGAAACTTGATGCCATGGTTTTATTTGCTATTCGGCTAAGGCTTCAGATTGAGCTATGTCCTAAGTTGCTCGATTTCCACAGCCCTCTATCAATGGGCATCATTCTACAACGAACATCATTAAGGTACCGAAATTTCTCAATAAACTCAAGACTATAATTAATTATATCTAAAGGCGTGATGCTATTAAATTTAAGAGTCACAAAATTTCTGCTTAGTTTCTTATCCTTCTGCCGTATAAGTTTAAGCTTACCTAAGACAAAATGGTAAGACAATTTAGTAACTAGCTAACATCACTGGCTGACACTTCTACATCATATGTATGTGCTCCACACAATGTCACACATACATACATGCATATTTATGTACATACATATGCCTTCCTTCAAGTTTTCACACGAACGCTTCCTGCGATAAGACAAGGTTGGCATTATCGCGCTGCTCATAATTGATTTTAGTCATTTGTTAGCACTTTTGTGGCGTAGTTGCCGTTACGCTTCGAGTAACACCGCCAACGACATCAATAAAAATTCGCTAAGGAAAGTAGGAATGATAGTAAAAAGGCTACACATGCTCCGAAAAGTATGTTGAAAGCAACGACAGCACAGTAATAGTTAAATACTCGTATAAAAACAAAGATACGACCAACTTTAGTACCGCATGTTGCTTTTGTAGTTTTCTTAACCGTTTGGGTGGGAGCCACTGAATTGTTAACTATGTACTTCGTGCTGAGTTATATGGTAGCATGAATTTTAAAACAGTGAACAGTGCTGCGCTGCTTAAAACCTAGGTTAGATTACGTCGAAATGTGGGGGAGTCGTAATGCCATATGCTGTTACGGAAGACTTTGGATGTTACAGGCTCACTTTTGAAGCTGTGGACTTTGTCGAAATTCTTATTTTCACCTGCGAGATCTCAGATAAAATAGTTGCCTAATCTTCTTCTGCCTTAAGCTCTACAGTGCCTTAAAACCAACAACAATAGTTTTCTATTCAAACTTTGGCGCCCTATTGTTGGACGTTCTGGTAATCTTGGCTGTTTCACGTTACAGGAGTAGCCTGGTGTCATTAACTAACTGCCTGAAGGTGGCTTTCGGTTTCTGGAAAGATGCATGTTAGCGAAATTTTTCATGCTATGCCGTCTACTTTTTTCAATTTTTTTTACTTCTTCCAAATAATACGGTTTCTCAAGGCCCTCAAAATAACAATTTATTTTAGTGATGATTTCTTCATTCGACAAAATCTATTACCGACCAGCCATTTTTTCCAGTTTAGAAACAGAATATAGTCTCAGGTTGTTAAATTGGGAGAATATGCTGGATGGGGTAACAGTTCATAGCCCAATCTATGGTGACTACAAGCCTTTGCACACGTAAATTGCTTTGATGGACCCGTACTTTTATCTTCGCCAAATGCATCGTCCTTCATTAAATCCATATCGAGTCAGCGCAAAAAAAAGCTCTTTTGTCAAAAAGCACTTGAGCACGTTCCAAATGGAGATGTATATGATCTTGCTTACGCTGCTGGAACAGTCAAAATGACCGCGAGAGCAAAGCACTGGCGTACCATTTGAGAGACCCGACGTTCGAATCCTCGTTCCTTGTTCTTGTCCTTTTTTGTTCAAGTTTCTTTTAATTTATAGATTTTATTGCTTTAAAAATAAAAATGTATCGTTTTTTTTAATTTTAATCTTATTTTATTTTCTACTTGTCATTGAATTTTTTCTTTTTTAATTTATTTTCTTTTAATTTTTAGCTTTTACTATTTTATACAGAAAAATATTTTTTTGAAGCTCATTTCCATTTTAAAAGCTCATTGATTTTATTTTTATTTTATTTTTATTTTTTTTAACTTTTTTTACGGTTTTTTAAATTTCATTTTCTTTTTATGTTCAGATTTCATTGATTTAAAAAGAAAAATATTTCTGCTAATTTTTAGGAAATTATTTAATTTTTTAAATTTCTTTTCAGTTAATTTTTAAATTTTTTGTTACAAAAAATAAATTTTTATAATTTCATCAAATTTTTATAAAAATATTTCATGTAATTTTTTTCCTAATTAAATAAAATTTTTGTTTTAAAAAGGAAAATATGTAATTAATTTAATTTTTATAAACTTGTTTTTTTGTTTTTCTTTCATTAGTTAAATTTTTTATTTTGTTTAATTTTTATTTAGTTATTATATTATTAGATTTTATTGATTTTAAAAGAGATATATTTTTTAGATTTCATTTACACAATTTATCTTTTTCTTTTATAGTAATTTAATTTTCTTTCTTTTCTTAATTTAATTTTTAGATTTTATTTTTACGAAAAGAAAAACATTTAAATTTAATTCACATTTTTGAATCTTTTTTCCTTAATTTTTGTGTTATTTTATTTTATTTTTTATTTTTTAGTTTAGTTTTTTTTTATTTCTAGCTTTTATTATTTCATAAAGAAAAAAAAAATTATTTTTTAGTTTTAATATTTAGGGACTTATTTCAATTGGTTGCTTTGTTGACTCGGCCAAAATCGCTTAGGCAATTGGAGGGCCAAAGAAGAAGAAAAAAAGTAAAATGCACATACATACATATCGTCACCTGAAATGCAAAAGGACGTAACAACATCGTAAATGAAATGGAGAAAGTCGTGACTGATATTTTAATTTTTTTTTTTCATAAAAAGATGTGGGGAGTTGTAATTCGATGAAATCCATCATATAAATCGAAAAGGAAATTTTGAATTTTTTGTAGTTATGACTTTTTGCAATTCAACGATAATGTTTGTTACGTCTTTATGCGTTTCAGGCGACGATATGTGTGTGTGTATACATATCTTTATTTAATAAAATTTTTAGAAAATTTATTTTATTTC
>NW_023458555.1:15829486-15836246 GCF_013731165.1 Rhagoletis pomonella | reverse complement strand
AATTTATTATTGATTCACAATTGAGTGATATGCATTTCACTTTATTGTCACCTTGTATACATACATACATACATACTTAAGCACATGAATGCTTTTACGCACTGATGGCGCATTATGCCATAAATTTGTCATAAAATTACGTAACAGGCGAACGCAAACAGCAAAAAGAATTGAATTACAAAAGGCGTCAGTGTTCATGTTACCGAAAAACCATACACGTACGCATGTCATAAACATGAAAATACCGCCCACAGGTGTGTGTCGGAATATATGTACATATGTAGCTACAATCTGCATACATGTAAACATACAACGAACGCCGTGCTTCCTTCAATTACTCAATCGCCCGCAAGCCGATGGTTTTTTATGGCACCTTTATTTTCGGGACTGAATAAAAAACTGCGCGTAATTCAGATTCACACACACATACATACGTACATACATTTTTATGAGCATAACACCAGCAAGCAGCCCATTGAGCCAAAAATTGGCGGCGACGTCTGCAAGAGAAGGGAAATTCCATTTAAATTTAGGATTCAAGTTTGAAAGAAATTTTGATCTGCAAAAAATTTTAAATTGTTTGCAAATTTTTCAATTTCGATATTAAAATAAACGAACTGTCGATGTATAACATTTACTATTTACACAGTTATTGCTGTTACCAATTTCGTGTAATATTCTTATTGTCGTCAGTATATTTATCGAAAACAACATTTTTATCTGTTTTATTATCGTTATTATTATAGCTATCGATTAGGTCTGTGCGATTAATTGATTATTCAAAATTTTAATTAATCACAAAGTAAATAACTCAATTATTCGATTAATTGAAAATTAGGATTACTCAAAAGTTCAGTTACTCGAGTAATCCAGATTTGTGATTAACCAAAAACAAAAATATTTGAGTAATTTGCTTTATGATTAATCAACATTTTGAGTAAAATGAGTAATCAACATTTCAAAGTACTCTTTACATATAAAGTAGTTGAAGTTCTTTGATACCTTGAAAACAACCTTTCTGTTTTCGAAAATTGAAATAATTTTTTTTTCATATAGAAAATGTAAAAACGAAAATAAGCATTTTCCAAAGCAAACTCTTTTAGCGAGCAAAATTAATTTTTTTGAGTAATCATATTTCAAGTACCTCGATTAATCATCGTTTTGAGTAATCAAAATCTTGATTACTCGAGTAATTGATTAACCCAATAATTGATTAACTAACTTGCTCGAGTAATCGAATAATCGCACTGCCCTACTATCGATGTATTAATTTTCGATAATTTCGGTATATTTATCGAAAACAAAATTTTAATCAGTTTTGTTGTCCTTATGATTATCGTTATTATTATCGCTATCGATATTTTTAACATTTTCGATAATATAAGAATAATTTTTCAATACAAAAAAGCACTCTTGTTATCGTTTTCGTTATTACCGCTATCAATTTCATTGTTATTTTCTTCGACACATCCATCGAAAACAATATTTGTGTAGGTTTTGTTATCGTTATAATTACCGGTTTCGGATTCCTCATAATTTTTCGATAAATTCAGATGATATTTTTATGTATGTTAATAACGCTTTTGTTCTGTTTATCAATTAGTTACGATTATCGGTATTGTTATCGCTTGCGATATTTTTAGCCTTTTCGATATTGTAAGATTTTTTTTTTCATTACAAAATAGCAATTTTAACGTTATTACCGTTATCAATTTCATTAAATATTGTTATTGTCGGCGATATATTTCCCGAAAGCAACATATTTATCACTTTTTATATCATTGCGATTATCGATATGAGTATCGCTTCAGTAATCATAAATATATTTTTCTTTATAAAAATAGGTATTATTATCGCTATCGGAAATTCACTTAATATTTTTATTTTCGTCGATAGATTTATCGATAGATAACAACACTTTTATCGGTTTTGTTATCGTTATTCCTATTGCTTCCGATATTTTAAAATTTTCGATAATTATCATCGTTATAAATATCGCGTATGTTATTTTTATCGATATGGTTATCGGAAATGCTATCGGTATCAATATTAATATTATTAACCCGGCTTAAATACTCGCAAACATCTATCAAGCTCTTTACTTTTTGCCTACTAGGTAAATGAGGCAATTTCAAGCAATTTCACCCAATCAGCTCTCGTCTTCTCTACAAGTTTTTTGTCGACCAGTTTTTGTCGTTTTCACTTTCACTTTCATTGTTTATTTGTGCATTTTATGTTATGACTGCAATATTTTTATACCCTTTCCCATTTTTTGCTTTCACTGACATCGCAATGCTTGAAATTGGTTGCCAGAAAGTGATAACAGCTGCGCCAATTTCACTAATACATAAATTGATATGCAAATGCATTTAAGTATAATAAAATCAGTGGAAAGTGAGAAGCAAGAAGGAGCTATTCATTTTGCAAGCTGTTAAATAGCTGAGGATGGTTAAAATAATTTGATTGCCCTTAGAAGACTAAATCAAAAAAGAAATCCAAAGGGGGGGGGGAGTTTTGTTCTCCGAAATTATTGCTAAAATACCCACAACAGACCTTGTACTCTTTACAAGAAAATATAAGTTCCCTGTGTGGAGACCCCCCAAGCTAGGTAGCATCGAGCGGTCAATTGAAGACTACACAAAGTATTTGGGAGTAGTCTGGGCCAGTAAGCTGATGTGGAAGTGTACTGTTGCTACACAGCAATAGTCAGACCAATACTGCTCTACAGCGCTTTGGTGTGGTGGAATGTCGGGAAAATGGAGAAGGTTCAGCGTCTTGCGGCACTGTGCATCACAGAAGCACTGAGGTCCACTCCAACGGCTGCTCTTGAAATGATCCTCAGTTTCCCGTGCTGCTCAGTCCGCAAGTAGATTGACGGCCATGGGAGAATTCAACTCGGAACCTTTGGGCACAGCTCAATTGGGCCGGGAAACACAGGCAGCACGGACTACATGGCATATAAATTTAAGTGGAAACGAAGGTTTCGCACAACGATTGTGCAGCAGGGATGGCGCAAGGGAATGAAACCTAGCCGTAAAAATCCCTAAACATTTTCAGGGACGGCTCTAAAATGGCAACGGTTGTGGGTGCCGCGATTTACTGCCAGAAACTGAACGTCAGGCGGACAGATGCATGTAGGCTTTACGTGACTACCTGCCAAAAGGCTTTAATCACGGTGCCGGCATTTGGCACAACGGATTAATTTTTGCATTAACGTCAGACGGACAGTAAGGTTACCTGACCATTGCAGCATACTTCAAGCAAAGGTTTTCGCAATAAGGATAATAGTAGAGCCATTGACAGGCTGCCCCGCCACAAGGTAATGAAATAGCAGATGAGACTGCCTAGAACGCTCCCAGTCTAACTCTCGACCAGAAACTACATTAGTAGATCACTTCAACACTTCTACAATGAAATAGATGATAATATGATTAGGCAGTTCAGGGCTAGATGGAATGAGTTAACCACTTGCAAAACTACAAAAATTATGTGCGTTATGTTGCGGCCTTCGAAGGAAAACTGCAGAGTTATTACCAGATTGCTTACTGGGCATATTCGGTGCAGGAAGTTTTGTGAGCGGTAGACCAGAGAAAGCTTGGAGCATCTTCTCTGCCTATGTCCTGCACTGTCCAAAACACGACAGAGCAGGGAGAGGACATTTCAAAAGTTGAGCTTAAATTTCTACTTAAATTCGCAAAAAGAGTTGACATCCTTTGTAATGTCTACTTTAACGCGTAAAAACGAGCTGCAGCTGCCAACGTCAAGGACCTATCGGTATATGTGCGACTCCACCATAGCCACGATAACCACAATTTTTCAGGCGGAGGCTAAAGCCATATTTCTGCATGCAGCTACCGAAAAGAAACGAGAATATTTTTAAGCTATGGCCAGGCAGAGCTCAAGGCTCTCTGTTCATACGAATTTAGGTCATCACTAGTCCTTGAGTGCATTGGGAAACTTAACTCCCTTAGTAGGTAAAACAACATCCAGAGGGAAATGAGACGGCTAACATTACTCCAATGTGGCCCTAGCCCTTTCTGGAAGTAGTCTAATATTTTTAAGGAATAACTCAGGGAGGAGGAAAATGCACAAAGGGATCTAAACTGCCGTGGCTAAGTAGGACTGCGCCAGGCAAAGAGTCTACTAAGAGGATACAACAATAACATATTCCGAGTCCTGATTAACTTCCCAAAGGAGAAATTAAGTATACAAAGAAGTATCCTTACACGACACTTCATTAAGACTAAGTGGGCACCTATAAAAATAGTGATTTACTAAAAGTGGGTTTGCCTAAATTGTCGGTACCGAATACTTGGTACCCAATCCTTGAAAAAAAATTCAATACCCAATACCGATTCGATACACCAAAGTGATAGTAATCGAGCGACGAAAACACTCAGATCCAAATAATGTGGAGAACAAGGCGAATTTATATAAGGTGGTGTTACTAGCTCAGCTGATTTTGTGTATGTGTTTCGCCGCACGGCTTTTGATATCAACTTGAAAAATTTTGTTTGAATTTCAACACATACTCTTACAGATTTTGACAGCTTATGCCGCCAAAGCAAAAACAAAATACATGTAAATTTTTGTTTTTGTACTCCTGCTATCACCTTATATTAATTCGCCTTGGTGGAGAATTTTATTTATTTTTGACAAAAAATTAATGCGTGAAAATTCAACAATACCTATTCTATATGTGCATAATATTATTAGATACCAATTTTAATTATAAACTATGAGTTAATAATTTGTTGTAAAGCTTTATAGAAAAACTGACCCTATATATGATTACAAATGATATATGATAAATGTATTATGGTGGTTTCGTTTCTACCAAAAAATGTCGCCTTTTGATTGCCCCTTTCTCTTTTTGTGTTCGATTCTACATAAATTATAGGCAAAGGGTGAGAAAATTTTTGTGTTCGTTTCTTAAAGTGTCACACTATTGCAAGGCAAAAAAGGTACATTCGCTGCCCGGTGGCGCTTTGTATGACGAGATGGGTGCCCTGAAAATTAGATAGTTGTTTAAAACGGCAAATTTACACAAAGAGAATATCTCGAGCGCTAACCGCCAAAATAACGTAAACGACTTTTTTTCAAAAAAATATTTTTTTTTTCTTTTGAAAACATGCCGTTTACGTGGTTTTTTTGGCGTTTAGGGCTCGATCCTATCTCATTCCCAATCTAGTTCTAGAGGTATGAATAAAATTCTAGTCGTGTTAATATCTTCTTTTGATGATTCCTTCCTGTGTTTACTTAGCATTTCTAAAGCATTTTATTACGTTGATCATTAATTACCATCGTAGGCGCTCTAGCACTCGAAAAGTGGATTACTTTAACTCAAAAAAACTGTTTTCATACAATGCTATAAAAATCTGGAACCCAATTTCTTCGATACATAGCTCATCAATAGAGATAATGGAAAATCTAAAATTCAGTCGGTGCATTACTTTAAAATCTGTTTATTTTAATTTAATAAAATCAGAAAATGTTCAATTAAATATGCAATCATTGAGATAAAACCTCAAACAAGGATTCCAGCTGCATACATCATACAAATGTTTGCTAATAGTTGCTACACTGTGGCCTAAACAAACAACCAATGATGATTAGGTTTGCCGACTTAAGAGCTCGAAGTAAACATAAGTAGATACATATTTGTATGCAAAATAAATCTTATTAAATGTCTAAATGTATAGACAAAACATTTATTGAAATTTAGTTATAGAAGTATGTATGTATGGACATGCATGAGTAGTATTAAAAAATATCACATACACATGTCAACGTTTGATATACAAAATGGATTTGAAAATGCAAAATAAATGGAAAGTGGAAAATGTAAAATAAATATATGTAAGTATGTACATACATGAACGTTTAAGAGAATAGGCATAGGTATGTATGTATGTGTGTGCATTAGGGTGGTCCAAAAATGCATGTAAAAAAAAAGTAAAGTCGCAATTTGTATGCTCTCACCCCCTAGGATTGTTTTGAAATAAAAAATACTAGTGTTCGCCCAGCGGTTGAAATTCAACCGATAAAATTAAGGATAGTTTATGTAAGTTGAATGAGCTAAAATAACATTAGTTGGAATGGGTTAAGTGGAGGGGAGTTTAGCTTAGTACTTGGCATAACATAACATAACCATTACATAAGAATAAATAACATAACATACGAAGCACAACACACCACAATATAACACTCTTCAGTTGTATTTCCTTTTTATCCCTTTTTTCACCTCTATCTAAATCTTATTTATTTTGGTTCATTTTATGCCAAATGATGTTGCCTTTGATGCCACATCAAGTGATACATGTCATGTGGTGAAATTGGGTGTGGTGAGCTGCGGTGTGGTGGAATTGGGTGTAGGAGTTACAGTGTGGTGAATTTAGGTGTGGTGGATTCAGGTGTGGTGAGTTAAGTTATGGTGAAAAAGTTGAGGTGTGGTGAATTAAGGTGTGGTGAATTTTGGTGTGGTGAGTTGAGGTGAGTTAAGGTGTGGTGAGAAAGTTGAGGTGTGGTGAATTAAGGGTGGTGGATTTAGGTGTGGTGGATTAAGGTGCGGGGGTTAAGGTGTGGCGAGTTGAGGTGTGGTGAATTTAGGTGTGGGGAGTTAAAGTGTGGTGAATTAATGTGTGGTGAGCTCAGGTGGAGTAAGTTTTTAAGTTAAGATGAGTTAAAGTTAAGGGGTTATGATCTTTATCCTTATCTTCATCTTCATCTTCATCTTCATCTTCATCTTCATCTTCATCTT
>NW_023458555.1:15802259-15829386 GCF_013731165.1 Rhagoletis pomonella | reverse complement strand
TTTTTTAATTTATCCTATCACTATAATTAAATTAAATTTTTCAAATAGGTGGCACACCGCCTCGCAAGTATTTTCGATCGTTACTTTTCTGAGAAGTTTTTTAGTTTGATACCGATATTGTAAAATTTAATTCATCTAATCCAGCTAAATAAATTAAGTTTTTAAAAAAGGTGGAAACCCTCCTCAAAAATCGTTTCGGTTGTAAGCCTTTTGAACCTCTTTAACTTGATACCCATTTTTTAATATTTCACTTATCTTATCAATTAAACTAAACATAAATCTTTCAAACAGGGGGCAATTTTCCTAAACTTGATACGCATATTGTAATATTTAATTTAACTTGTTAAATTCAATTTAACTAAATTACTTTTTTCAAACAGGTGGCTACTATCCTCAAACATATTTTGGGCTTTAAGCCGTATTAAGCCTCTCAAGCTTGACAACCATATTACAATGTTTAAGATCAATTTAATAAGATTAAATTTTGAAACGGGTGGCAACCCTCTTCAAAAATATTTTCGACTGTACGTCTTTTCAAAACTCTTTAGCTTGATATTTATTTTGAAATATTTAATTTATCTTATCATGATAATTAAATTTATTTTTTCAAACAGTTGGCAACCCTACTCAGAAATATTTTCAGCTGTAAGCCCTTTTAAACCTTTTTACATTGATATCCACTATATATTATATAATTCATATTATCAATTAAATTAAATAAAAATATTCAAACATGTGGCAACCCTACTCAAAGACATTTACGGTTGTAAGCATTGTTAAACCTCTTTCATTTGACATCAATATTGCAATATTTATTCAATCATATTAACTTACTTTAACTGAAATTTTCAAACAGGTGGAAACTCACAAAATCTGTTCTATTCAAATCGGTTAATCCAAACTTATAATTTTTATGGGACATTCCATGTCAAATGGAGCAAAGATCTGGCAAAAATTCTACAGAACGCATTACAAATATTAAGGTCGCCCATTGAAAGCCGTGTGACACTTTGAAAAATGCGGCGTTTCGGGATTTCGTTATAAAAAAGTAGTTAAATTAGAATGTAATAAAACTTTATTGATTAAGTTTATTTATCGAGTTTTTTTAAGTGCTTAAAATCTGATTTTTAATGCATATCCAGTCCTGTCTAATAACTTCGTATGCCTTATAAGCACCGGGTATAAGCTCCAGTTATTTTTTTTTGTAGAAAAACATTTGGATGATATGTAATCAGTGCCAATTAGTATTTTAATTATTTTTTTTTTTTTCAGCGCCAAAAAGATAATCTTCCTTTATAGTTTCCGCCTGGTTGGGTCAAATAAATGGAAAAGTACGAATGCGTTAATGTAAGTACGCATAAAAAATGTAATTACATATATATCTACAGACATACATTACATTTGAATATATGTAGGTATTTACATACATATATGCCTTTTATGTGCAGTCAATGCATTTGCGAATTAAAATTTTATCTACATTGATTTAAAAATGTTTAACAGAGTAGAGGTATTCTCTGAGTCTTGCAAAGCCCTTGCAAGGTGCACGGATTGCACGGTTTGCAAAGCTGTCCCATACGAAAACCGGTTTTTTCCGTGCAATCCGTGCAATCTGTGCACCGTGCAAGGGCTTTGCAAGACTCAGAGAATACCCCTAGTATTTTCCTGAAAAAAAATGCTATGTAATATTTTTCTCCTTTGTTCGGTCAATAAGCAAAATGCAATTTTTTTTTCTCATAAACTTACTGACAAGTTGTATCACATATTGGTAAAGCAGTGGAAGGAAAAATGCGTTCTTCAATAGGGGTATTCTCTGAGTCTTGCAAAGCCCTTACATGGTGCACAGATTGCACGGTAAAAACCGGTTTTCGTACGGGATAGCTTTGCGAACCGTGCAATCCGTGCTCCGTGCAAGGGCTTTGAAAGACTCAGAGAATACCCCCAATATATTATTCATTGATCACTCACATCTGTTCAATAGGATATCAAGTTAAATTAAGTCAATACGAAGCTATTTCTTGTACATATGTATATGTATTTTTAATAGCAGCTTATAAAAGTACGTGTTTGTGAAAATCAAGCATTTAAGTGGAATTTAATTTTCAATATTCATTAAATAAGCACTTGGTTAAAGCAGCTTTTTTCCAAAGTAGTAATGAATAGCCATTAAAGTGAAATGAAAATACTGCAGATGCGAAGAGTGTAAGGGCATAGCGGCGCAACTAATAGTATGTTCACATTGAACCATAAATTCGAGTTTAACGTTTAGTGTTTATGAACAACTGTCAAGTGTTCTCATTAGGGTGTTTAAGAAACTCCGAATTTAATTCGACATTTTTGTGTTTACCTTTTCTTATTCGCCTTTATAGGATTTAGCATACATACATACAAATACACATAAGTCTAGAAAACCAACCGTTTAGTTATAAAAAAGCAAACAAATTAGGATCCATAGAACTTTTCACGCTGATTTCAACCATACCAAAGTTATTTGGGCGCAAATAAAAAACAAAGCCAACGAAAGAGGTTAAATTTCAACTGTTATACTTTTTGACGCATGTATTTGGGCATTCCATACCAAAATGGATGGGGTTCACACTTCATGTATTTCATTTGTTGAAGATTTTTAGGGTTGATGGATAAACATAAAAAATAAATAATTATGAAATTTGAGCTTGATTAATACATTTTTAAAAACTTGACAGCGCAAAAACAAAAACAAATCGATCCAATAGTTTTTTAAATATCTCGAGAATGGGGCGAGGAAAAAATTTGACAAAAAATAACACATACACACATCAAAACTCTCTATGAAAAAAATAATAATTTTTAAATTTTTTCACATACAAATTTTTTGATAAGAAAATTAGTTTTTGAAGATATGCCACCTCAAAAATATTAAAAAAAAATTGCAATAGTAGCTCTGAGTATTGCGCAATATCTAAGTATAGTATTATGGGGTGTACTCTACAATAATTTGATTTTTTTTTTACACCGAAGTTAAATAAAATGAGTACATTACAAATTTAAAAATTGTTTAACTTTTTTTAGAATTGTTTTTGAGTATGCAGTTTTGTAGCCCATTAAATTTTAGTATAATAAAATGCAAGTTTCAAACGATTGCAAAACTGGCCAATATTTTGTTTTAATTTTCTTTGAAAACAGTTTTGCGCATTTTCTACCATAAGAAAATAAAAATGAAGTAAAATGAATACCTGGTCTATGGCCCAAACAGTTCGTTGACGTTGCGTTTTTGAAGTGAAACTTCATTAGCGGCGGTTTTGCTATCGAAGTTTTTATCGAATTTCTTATCGATATTTTATCGATTTTCTTATCGATATTTATCGATTTTCTTATCGATTATGTATAGATTTAGTTATCGATTTTGTTATGGATGTCGTTATACATTTTATATCGATTTTTATCGATTATTTATAGATTTTTTTATCGATTTGGTTATCGATTATTTTTTTATTCATATTTTTATTTTTGTTATTGATATTTTTATCGATTTTGTTGTCGATATTTTAACCGATTTTGTTATTGATACTGTTATCGATTTTGTTATTAATATTCTTATCTATTTTGTTATGGAAACGTATCAGTTTTTTATCGATATTTTGTTGGATGTTACTACCGATTTTTTTATCGTTAGAGTATAAAGATAAAGGAAAACATAATAACATAAATGTAATTAGAACGAACAAGGGTAGAGGTAGGGATCTAGGTAGAAAAAATAAAAACAATATAGCCTTAAGCAATATCATATGTATGTACATATGTATGTATATTGGTTGTGAGACAAAATAGATATGTAACGTAAGTTTAACCTCCCCAGTGTAGCCCAGACGCACTTACTTTTTTGTTTTCAATTAACATGTGCAATTTATAAAAAATTTGCATTATTTTTTAATTCCTTTCGAAAACGGTATTGCGCATTTTCTTCCACTAGAAATTTGGTTATATGAAAAAAGTGCAAAACGCCGCATATATGTAGGCAGCTGGAATAAAGTTTTCGTGACAATTGGTAAAAAAAAACCAGTTGGGCATAGAAAGGGAAAAGTGAAAGTAATAAATACAAACTTTGACATCATTTACTCACCACGCCTTTTTACGGACAGTACATTTCCAAAGAAATACTAGAATCGGCGCGATATGGACTAATCAGTTAAGTTGGCTTTATCGCTGAACCCATTAAAGCAAGTGTTTCTTTTTCCACTGTAATCAATTCTTTAAGTATCATGGCATATTCAGATGACGGTATTTCTCATTTATTTGGTATTTTATTTTTGGCCTTTGAAGGCCGGAGTCGTGAGTTCGAAATGACAGCTATAACTTGTACAACTAAAGTTGTTTATTTTTCCAATTTTCAATAAAAAAAAATATTAATAAATATAATATTCAACAATTTTATAATGAGCTCGAGGCCATTTTTTAAATGAAAAATTTATTGTGGAAAAGCAACAACATTATAAAATTGTTGAATATAATTGTTAAATGGCCAAAAAATAACAAAAAACAAATAACTTAAGGACGAGCACACCTAAAAGTTAAGCATTCTAAAAATAGAATTATTAGCACAAACCAACAAAACCAACAACCACATGATCAAGTGAATTGCAGCGGAATAGCTGCGCTTGATTTTGTTGGCATAACAAAAATGAAAAATAGTGGAAATAAGCAAACGATAATTTACAAGGCGTCTTAGCGCGGTGCATGGGCAACTGACTGAGTCAGTGGGATCGTCGGTTCGAATCCTACTGAAAGAAGTCTGATGAGGAAATGTGGTGATTTCCGAAATAGCTATCACTTCTACCATTTTTTCAAATTGTTGTTGCTTTTCCACAATAAATTTTTCATTTAAAAAATGGCCTCGAGCTCATTATAAAATTGTTGAATATAATTGTTAAATGGCCAAAAAATAACAAAAAACAATATATATAATAAAATTTTCATTAAAATCTGCGATTTTTTATTTGTGGAAAAATTTAATCGGAAATGTAGAATCTTATTAAAAAAACAGTGAGAGTACCGGTTCGTCAGGTATTGAAATCAGACTCATGTTTAAGCAAATTTTATTTAGTTTTGCAACATATAATTAAAACTTTTTCGCGCGACTTTGTAAATATATGCAATTTTTGACTTTCTTAATTTTTCGATTTCCAGCTTCTTTTTGCAGAATTTCGCGAAAATAATTTTTCGAATAATGAAAAAATCACGCTAGGCATTGCGAGCAAAAAAATATTTGCACCTACATTTTGTACATTAATTCTTACTTTTTTTGGAGTGGAAAGCAGAAAACAAATATTACCCAAAATGACATCCCATTTAATGATTGGGCCTACATTTTTTGCGACTGGTAGATGTTATAGTAATCCGATCTTCCACTTATTTTATATTTAGGTTTTTCTAAGAAAAGAGAAAATACAAACTTAATTTCATCGAAATTAGATGAAAATTTATGTTTCCGCCCACAAGAGTCTAGGGTGTGGCAATTATCCCACTTTTACTAAATTTCGTAAAGGCCTGTTCCTAAGAAAAATCGGTGCACATTAGAAAACTGTGCGCCGTCATCAAAAAAAAAGTTATTAAAACAAAACGAGTTTTTAGCCGCTCAAAGCCTGCCCTTATTTTACTTAAATTTCCTAAGCCTTATAACTGCATATCCCAAAGTTTTATAAAAATTCCGATTTAAAAGTTCAAAATTTTGATAAAAATTTGTTTGAACTTTTTTGAACTCGGTATAAAGCTTAAAATTGTGATTTATGAGTATGGTTTTGGTTAAAGCATGAACAATATTTTTGTAAAGAAATAACAAACAAATTTTAGGTTGAAAAATGTATTGAAAATAAAACATCAATCAACCGACAGTTTGACCGCCAGTTTATATCAATCGATCGGCCTTAATTTTGTTTTGTTTGCTGTAATTGGATAAATCTTGCAAATTGTCGTGTCAATTAAAATAGAACAAGCCATCCAGTCAATTGGATTCATTAATCCTTCTTTTTTCAATATTTTCCACTACATTTATAAAAACGTAGTTTCTTCAACTACTTCGCCGCAGGATGACCCATAACGCACGTACACATAAACAAACATACATATGTACATATATGCGAGGAACACCTACTCATAAAAACTTCTCCAAATGAGTGAATGTCTTGTGTGAAATATGTAAGTTAAGCAATAAGTTACACTTGTGTACATCCATTCCTATACACGCATCCGTACTGAAGAATTCATGTGTTTAATTGCAAAATGCATGAATTTGCCATTCCAAGATGCCCCACAGGCAAGCATTTGCACTATGTAATGCCCGATTTCAGGTGACAATGGCCATGGCCGCTGGCAGACAAGCAGATAAAGGGTGGAGAGAAGACGGAATTACCGCACAAAGGAACAGGGCGATGTGCCACCAACAGCTGGCTATGCTATGTAAGTAAGAGTGAATGTACTTATGCATACATATACCCTGCGGCAAAATTAGAAAGAGTCTGTGCTAGTTCCGGCCTACAAATTTTAGAACTGTCTCTGAACAACTACTGCGAAAGGAATGTAGAGCTAGACGGTTGAAACTAATGTGTTGCTATATTTCATTAATCTGTTGAAAAATATTAGAAAAAAAGATGTTGTAATTTTTGTCTATGGAAACTTTTATTTCATGCGTAATTACTTTACACCAGCCACAAAAAAATTTCCCACCAATCACAGTTTTAAATATCTTTTAATATTTTTATGAAGATTTTATAAACCTAATTTTTTTTTGAAAACGAGAGCGTATAATTCATATTTTACAACACAAAAACATCGTTCGTGAAGATAGTTCTTTTCAAAGTCCCACCAGTCACATTCAGAAATCACTTGGTATTTTTGTTAAAGCAATTTTACATAATAGTTACCGTTCTATGTTCAAAAATATTTTTCTTTGTTGTATAAGTTACGACGACATAGCTATAATTTAAAATTGATCATATTTTGGAATTAAATGTCCCACCAGTCACAATGGAATGCGCCAACTATTGTTTGTGACAACAGAAGTTAAACTTATAAAGGAATATAAACTTAACATAGGAAAATACTTATAAACTAAAGGCTTTTATAATTGCATACAGCAAAAAGTTGTACCCTTCATTCATATAGCGAAAATCAGTAAAAACTATTGTACACATAATTCTTTTATTAGGGTACTAAAATTAAATGGCCTGTAGAGCTGCATACTTAAAAAGTCTGATTTTAAGTATTGAATTTTTTATACCAGTTTCTAGAATTCTATTAAATTTCCATCACAGTTAGAAACGTGAATGTAAATATTTTTTATTATAACTAGATCGCTCTCACCCGCTTCGCTAAGTGTTTGAAATTTCTACGTGCTAAATTAGATGTAATTTATTTTAATTAAACTCAACATACTTAAAATATGCGAAAATCAGGAGACTTTATATTTTTTAAATATATATCTTCAAAATATTTTCAAACTAAAACTATCTTAAACCTCTCTCTTGTAATACTTTTTCATACTTATGTACATGTAGTTTGGAAATGAAGCCATTTAAAAATCATTTCGATTGATACCCATATTGTAATACATCATTGAAATGATTAATTAATGAATTAATTTTACTTTTTAAACCGTTAACTCCTATCATTCAAGTTGAATTTGAATTTTTAAATATATGGAATCCCTGCTATACATATTTATAATACTTAGAAATAAAGCCTTTTCAAGTCTCTTCCGGTTAAAACCTAGATTGTAATAACTCATCAAACTTATAATATAATTGTATTCGAATTTAGGTTTAAAACTGCTGGCAACCCTCTTCGAAATATTTTCCTATTGAAACCCTCTTGTCCGACGTCCATATTGTGATACATATTAAAATTCCTTTAATTCAAGAAACAGTTAAACAGTTGGCAACCCTCCTACATGTAGTTTAGAACTAAAACCCTTGTAGTAATTTATTTAAATTAAATGAATTTAATTTTTAATCGGGGGGGGCAACGCTTGTAAAACACCTCAGTAATATTTTAAATGTTCCATCTGAAGGTTTCTTAGCAATCTTTTATTTGACAGCCATATATTAATTTAACGGATAGCTTGCTAATAATTAATTTAAATTTGGCTTTTCGAACAGGTGGCAAGTCTTTCCAAAATACTTTCAAACTACAACTTTTTCAAGCCTCTTGACATCCATTCTTTAATCAAATTTTGAAATAAATTATATTCCCTTAATTTAGGTCGAATTTGATTTTTTAAAGAAAATGCTATATACTATACTTCTCAGAACCAGCTCAAAAATAATCACATTTGTTCTATCCCGGAGATGACTTTTTCTGAACTATCTAGGAACTGTTCTTATATGAACTGTCTCCGAACCATCTAAGCCTGAGTCAGCTCAGAACAAGTTCAAAAGTTCGGCAAAGAGCAACAATTATCACTTCGTAGGACATCGCCGTGTAAAAAAAACCGTGTAAAAAAAAGTTGAAAGCATAGATTTGGGATAGATGAAGAACCAGTACCTTCCCTTTTCAGTCTAGCTCAGCGCAAGTTCTCAACCAGTTTGAATTGCTGCAGGGTATGTACAGAAGCTTGAATAGACGTTAATATATATGTACATACATACACATATGTACATACATTTGTAGTACACAGATGGGCGGTTTCGAACGTACGGGGCGTATGAGTAACAACATTGATGTCGGGAAGGAATTTAATTGTGATTCTTGTCGTTTGATATTAATGCTGTTATTGTAGCTTTTTGTTGTTATTCATGTTTCATGTACGCGTACATACAGTGTACACTCAACAAGTTGTTGCTGTAATAAAGCAATACAGTGCGGACAATAATAATAAGTAATATCTGTATGTATGTAAGAGTAATATGAACACAGACAGAGTGACGACATGGTGCCCTCTGTTAGTAATAATAATGATAATATGTATGTAATGATATAATAGTAATAAGAGCAATAATGGGAAATTGTGTGCGACTGAAGGGAGGAGGAGAAGATATAGCCTGAAGCAAGTAAATGATGACCGGAAAGTAATAAAGTAGTATTCTTGGTAATGTAATGAAAATGTAATGAAAATGTATTTAAAATTTTGTGGCGAGAGTAAAAATAGTTAAACCTTTTGGGAATCGCATAAAGATGAAAGTTCAATCTTTATTAAACTTCATGTCGGTCTGTGATTAAAAATCTCACACACAAGCTTACACAGAGTGGAAAAATAAATTTTATACGTAAATAATAATATCAGCATATGTAAAAGGTACTATATAAGAAGCGCGCACTTAAATAAAGATCTCGAAGAAGAAAATTGGCCTTAACTGCGTAATGTTGAAAGGGCGGTCAAAATCGCAAGAATCTGTAAGGAACACTGAAATTTATCTGCTCAAGTAGTTCAGGACAGTCGATGTCCCACAGACCAAAGGCAACTGAATATTTCCTATTTTTCTAATGACTGCAGGTTTATTAGTAAACAGCGAGCAGCCTAAAAATCATTAAATAACGATTGATTTTAGTAAAAAAAAAAAAAATTGTACAAAATAGTAAAATAACGATTAAAAATGGTCATAAAAATATAGATCATAAAAACAACGATCTTGCAATGATTTTTAAAATGAAAAGCTTTCGTGATAACGATTATTTTCGGACACTGGTTTTTTCATTGTTACAATCGACGTTCGATCGAGATATCTGTTGACATTGTTATCGGTATGTTATGAAATGAGGTTAGTTTCTATGAGTAAACCGAAATGCTAAATATTGCAATTTACTTTTCGTTTTGTTCGTAGGAGGGGAAATGCTTTATGCGTGTTGGGCTTCCCACTAAAACTCAAACTCGTACCGCCAGCGCGAAAACCCCGTATGTGTCACCGCAATTCTGCATGGCTTCAAATGCCGGAGCACGCTGCCAGAGCCTCAGGGCTGCTTTCTTCTAGTGGCGTTTCATTCGAGTGTTCTCAGTAGACCATCGTCTTCTCGGCTACAGCGGAGTACGAATTTCACGTATCTCGCGACTGCTTCCCACTCTTTCTCTGACCTTTCTCTGACCTTGCGTTGTGTCAAACAACAGCCAACGGTCTCTGAGGAAGTCCCGAATGATCGTTCCAAGGCTTCCAACATGTCGTCCCATCTTGCCCAGTTGAAGACGTTATTGGCCGGTGGCAGTCTTCATCGGCTTTATGTACCGCCTCGACTACTTCACTAATTGCTCTTACGGAGGAGTTTCCCTTCCTGAAGCCATGTTGTCGATTGGAAGGATGAAGGAGAGTTTGGGTCCCTTTTGCCCTTTCGTATATAAGCACCAGACTCGCCTTTTTCCATTGGCTTGGGAAGACCCCCAAAGCAGCTGTTGTACATGGTGCTTGCTTTCGCTGCTAACCTGATTGTCTTCGCGACTTTGTCTTGGCCTCAGCAAGGGTATTCCTGAAGAAATTGCACGCTACCGAGCCAGGCAGGTGATTGGGATTTTTTTGGTCATCTCCCGCCGAGCACAAGTAGCAACTCGGGTTTTCTCTACATGCCGATGCTATGTGATCCTGCTGTCCACATTTCCGGCATGAACTGCTTCTGTTTGGGCCTTTGCATTCTACCTTTTTATGGCCATATCCCAGACATCGAAAACATATTCCCCTTTTCATTAAGAGTCTGGCCTGGCAGTTCGTAGATTTCCACCATGGCCTTTCTTTGTTCTCGCGAGTCTACAGCGAGGAGAGAGACGCGACATTGGCCATTCATCTTGTCTCCTAATTCGCCGCGTATAGCGTTCTCTACTTCTGCGGCCGTGGTTAAGCGTTCCTTGCCCAGAACTTCTAGACGTAAATGTCTATTGAGGATTCGGGCGTTCCTAAGCTGTCAAACAGTAGAAAACACATTTTCCCTAGATGCTGATTGGATGCCACAGCGCTCCATCTCGATAAGCGCGCCGCCTTTGAGGGTTTGCCGTACAACTCGAATTACAGTCTCCGTCTTCTCAGTTTCGAGCTGACAACGTATTGGCGAAAGTTTTCTTATTTATCAGCCTATTCTCTTTTCTCCAGCAGGTCGCCTCGCTGGTGCTGGCCCTGGCTTGACCTTTTCTGCCAGTTTTCCGCAGCCCGGAGGGGGTAGACCTTTTCCGGCGTTACTCTCGGAAATGATTAATATGTTTAAGCTCTCCTCAATTTGGGCCATACCCGCTTTTATGTCCATGGACACATTGAAATTATTTCCGATATTGCAACCGATTTATTTACATAATCTTATCAAAATTACTCTGCCATACCAAACACACTTCTCATCTACATCTAAGCGACGTAGCTAAAAAAAAATTGAATTGAAAATCCCTGAGGAACATTTAGATTTTTTCTGATTTCTGCTCCAGTTTGACATTTAGGTCAGTGTTATGCAGAAATTTTGTTTGGCAAACTGCGTGCAATTGTTGTTGCAGCAAACTCGGAGAGCGCGAGTTTGGCGACTCTCACAGCAAACTAATTTTGTTTGGTCAAACTGCAGCAAATTCGGCGTTGTCATATACAAAAATTTTAGACAATTGTTGCTATACACAAAATTCTCATTTCGTGTTGGCAATAGCCATGAAAACCATAATGAGCGTGCAACCCTGTGCCAAACTCGACATAACCACCTCCGAGCAAACTAAGCAGCCGCCATTTAATTTGGCAAACAAAATTTGTCTGCATAACACCGACCTTACTTGCATATTTGCTGTTGCTGCTCTCAGCTTGTTGCAACTAGCCATAGGGTGTTGAGTTAATTAACATTTGCGTAATTAGCTGCCTGTCATTCGTAGCAAGCAAGCTGTGATGCCTCGAAGGGCAGACGGGTGGAGGTAAAGCGAACAACAAAAAAAAAACGAATAATGCTGAATGGGAAAAAAGACGATTAAACAGAAGTTTTAAAGCACCCTGCAGGGAAGTCATCAACAAATGCAATAAGTTTCTGGTTTAGATCGACATTTACTATTTCAAACTGCAAGCGTTTAGCGTAATCTGCTTTCGAAATTTCGCAGTGCAAATAATACAGTAGAGCAGGATTTTTGGGAGTGGAATGATAACTGCTCGATATGAAAGACATGGATATTTATGGTAAAGCCGCCAAATCTTTTTGCATTATCAGGTACAATTTTTTATAGCCATATTAAGTTTGCAACTTGTGTGGGTATTTTTAGAATACGTAGAAAGAGGTATGAACTTTTACAAGGAATAATTTTGTACAGCATTTTAACCCATCAACTCTCTCACGAAAGCGCCGTTTTGACCGTTTTTTTGGAAAGTCCGAATAAAATGGAAGGTAGCTACAGGGTTAAAATGCTGTACTACAGGCTTTAAATGGTGTAGTTCTGAATAAAATAAAATTTGGAAGGTCGCTAGAGGGTTAAGATATTCTAGATTATTCACTTGAAAATTTCTCTAGGGGTGTTTCCAGACAAAGAACGTTAAAGTTCATCGAATTAACGGCGCAGTTATACTGACCCAAATTGTACCCTGACAGATGACGGTATTGCGGATTAAGCGAGCCGTGGGCATGTTGGTGACGAATCCTAAGGCCACAAAAATTAAAAAGTAAAAAAAAAAATGGTGCATATTTCAAGGGGGAATGGGTATCTGTTTTTTTTTTGTTTTCTGGGGACTGTTACGATCTATGTGTAAAGAATTTTCTGGAATACCCATGGTGACATTTTCTGGCGAATAATTTTCTAGAACATTTTAACCCTCTAGCGACTTACCAATGCCATTTTATTTTATTCAGACTTTCCAAAACAAAGTGGTCAAAAGGACCCTTTCGTGCACTGGAAACAGACTAAATGTAAAGCAGAGATTTTTCCTAAAGAGCACGTAGGGCTCACATTACAAAAATGTGTTTGTATGTATAAATCTAACTATATCAACATATGTTTGTATTTAAGTAAGTACCTAAGCATACATCATACAACATCATGCTAAATACATACCATGTTCATGCACATTAGGGTGGACCAAAACAAAGTAAAGTCGAAATTTTAATGCTCTAACCACTGAAAAAAATTAATAATTTTTTATTTTGAAATCAAAAACTATTTAGAGAGTTTATTAGAGCATTTTTTAATATTAACTATTTTTATAGGACCACTGAAACCCCCAAGAATGCAATAAAACCCCATAAAAAATCGCTAGTATAAAAAAAATCAGTGCGCCTGGGCCACACTGGAGAAGTGAAACTTACGTTACATATCTAGTTTGTATCATATGTACTACATACATACATCTGCTTTTGCTAGATCTCTACAGGGTAGAGCCCTGTTCGTTGTTCGTTCGTTACAATTATGTTATTCTATTTTCATTTATCTTTATACTCTATTGATAACAAAATCGATAACAAAGTCGATAAAAATATCGATAACAAAATGGGTAAAAAATATCGGTAATAAAATCGATAACAAAAAAAAAATATCGATAAAAAAATCGGTAATAAAATCGATGAAAATATTGATAACAAAAGCTATGAAAATATCGATAACATCGATAGAAAAATCGATAACATTATCGATAATATCAAATTTACTAATTTACTCCCAACCAACCAACCAACCGCCGCTAAAAGAGTTTCACTTCAAAAATGGCAAAATAAACAACTGGGTATTATTATTAGAAATCTCCTGAAGAAAAACGGAGTTTTCTGATCGAAAAATATCGATTTTGAAGTATTCTATATCACTTTTCCAAAAATTGGGTTTTTCTTCCCCATATAAAATAAATGGAAGACTGAGCGCTTTGAGCGACCTTTTGATTTCAGAAAAAACAATAGTGGTACATATAATTTTTTTCGATGTAGAACAATCCTAGGGGGGAGAGCTTTGTAATTCTGACATTACTTTTTTTACATGCATTTTTGGACCACCCCAATGCACATACATACATAGTTAGTGATGTAATGTCAACGTCAACTTCCACATCAACGCATGCCAACGTATTCGGTTGCATACTGGAGGCTTGTTGAATGAGACCCAACAACGTAGGATTTGTGTGCAAGCAAAACGCTTGTGTTTAACTGCCAGTGGTGTAGCGATGCAATGAAGTGAGAGGCAGTAAAATAGTGAGCGAAGTAGTTGAAATTTACCAGATTCCGAAATGCATGTAAACAAGCTTATGGCCTCACATGTATGTATGTAGTTACAGCAGACGCTAGTGTGTGGGTGGAAACTCTCGCAAGCCATTACCCTAATGCAAATATACATACTTGGCATTTGACCGAGAGGGTAAATGCAAATACATATTTCATACTGCCAGCTGCTGTATGGCAATTTTTTTCGAATTATGATTTTGTAAAAGAAGACTTCGATGCCCTGTTTGTTAGGATTTTACATACACATGTACATATACATATGTATATGTGTCTGTACGGTAATATCAATGTAAGGGGTTTAGCGTGAGTGTATGCTTGTTTCTACGATGTAAGTGCAAGTGTCCAACGGGGAACTGATAAACGGTGCATGGGGCTAAGTCAACTCAACAACGGTTTTTATCCTTCAACGTCTGCTGCAATTGTTTGGCTGTACTTTAGGTTTTGGCTGCTATCGAACAGCGCCAATGGAAGACTGATGATTATTGAAATCGATGTGCTTGTTAGGAGTGTGCTACCTTCACTGTCGGGGAAAATGAAGGTCATTTGTTCGTGCTGGTTGATTCTTTCGAAAAGTGGTAAGGTGTGTAGGTGTGTATTTAAAAACAAGTTTCCGTCATCCCTTGATTTGGCAAATATTAAATGTAAGTCAGTAGCTAATCCATATAGAAAACTTTAAATAGTTTTCCGATGTGTTTATACAGGGCAGTTTTAGAGGTATGGTGTTTAAATTGAAGTAAAACAATGAAATTACAAAATAATCGCCGCTTGCTCGAAGGAGCCGCATTCTGGAAGAACAATTTTCTATCACTTTTTCAAGCAATGGTTCGCACAATGTTGCCTTTCAAGGCGTCAAAAAACAAAGCAAAAAATTCTTGCAAAATTACGTGAATAATTTTTATATCCGAGCGCACTTGTGCACAAGGGTATTATAACTTTGTTCACATAACGGTTGTTTGTAACAGGCAAAACGAATCGAGATAGATATAGACAAATGTATACATAAATGATCAGAATAAAAAGAGAAATCGATTAAGCGGTGACTGTCTGTCCGTCCGTCCGTCCGTCTGTCCGTCTGTGCACACGATACCTCGAGTAAAAATTGAGATATTTTAACGAAACTTGGCACGTGCTCTTCTTTCGGGCGTAGGGCGGATGGTATTGAAAATGGGCAAAATCGGACAATAACCACGCCTACCTCCCATATAACGGTAATTTTCAGAAATACGAAAACTGCGATATTTTAGTAACTACTGAAGATTATTCACTCAAAATTGATATTTACAATAAGTTTTAGACGAAAAATAAGAATATTATAAATTTTTGGAAAACGGGCGTAGCCACGCCCACTTATGGTTACATGTGTATATCTTGGTAACAGGTGCACCAATTTCTTCCAAATTTGGCACAGTTGCAAACCTTGGTATAACATACGAAATGGCCGAAAATTTTTAAAATCGGACAATAATCACGCCCAGATCCCATATAACGGTAATTTAGAGAAATACGAAATCTTCGATAAATCAGTAAATATTAAAGCTAATTTATTCAAAATTGATGCTTGCAACAATTCTTTACCAAGAAATACGCTTAGGACAAAATTTTGAAAAATGGGCGTGGCACCTCCCACTTATGATCACATATATGTATCTCGGTAACAGTTCTACCAATTTGTACCAAACTCGGTGTG
Organism: Rhagoletis pomonella; assembly: GCF_013731165.1. NCBI lineage: Eukaryota > Metazoa > Arthropoda > Insecta > Diptera > Tephritidae > Rhagoletis > Rhagoletis pomonella. Next base: position 15,813,596 of record NW_023458555.1, on the reverse strand, counting down.
GTTATTGTGCTTGCCACATAGAAGCAAAACGTTGAAACTTATTGAAATCGAACTAAAATTACGGGCGCTTTTCATATAACAGTAAATTTCAGAAATGCTTGAAACTTCAATATTTCGAAATTTAAGGACGCTAATTTACTCAAAATGGATACACCCCGGTTTACCATGTAGCGGAAGGTTTCGGAAAGGTGAAAAACATATATTTAATACTTGCGCCGGGTATTTAATGTTCGGCTCCGCCCGAACTTAGACTTTCTTACTTGTTTTTTTTTAATTCGAATTTCGCAAAACTTTTCTCCCTCTTTACGGATCTCCAGAACTGTGAAAAGCTACTCAAAGAATTATAGTTTTTTTCAAATAATAATTACTAACATAACAGGAACTCTAGAACATTGAAAAGCTACTTAGTGCTGGTTATATTGGGAAAATTTTCCTTATGTTCAATTCAACCACTCAATAAATAAATATGTATACCGGTCAATTTTGGATCGTTCATTTTAAAAATGGCATCAAAAAAATTTCTAAAGCTTTCAGGTTTGCCGTCATTCAGGGTTCTTTTTAAAGGTCAGTGATATCCTAGATGTTTAAAAAAGAAAGTGATCTCACCTATTTTTATTTTTTGCATTCGAGGAATATATTTCAAAACTCTGAATAATAGCTATTACCTTTTCCGAAACTGAATTTTACAGAAAATGCCACCGCCCCTAGGTAGCGACGACCATGACTAGATCTTTGAAACCCCACGTAGTTGAACAACTTTTTATACCCGAGCGCACTTGTGCACAAGGGTATTATAACTTTGTTCACATAACGGTTGTTTGTAACAGGCAAAACGAATCGAGATAGATATAGACAAATGTATACATAAATGATCAGAATGAAAAGAGAAATCGATTAAGCGGTGACTGTCTGTCCGTCCGTCCGTCCGTCCGTCCGTCCGTCTGTGCACACGATAACTCGAGTAAAAATTGAGATATCTTAACGAAACTTGGTACGTGGACTTCTTTTGGGCATAGGACGGATGGTATTGAAAATGGGCGAAATCGGACAATAACCACGCCTACCTCCCATATAACGGTAATTTTCAGAAATACGAAAAGTGCGATATTTTAGTAACTACTGAAGATAATTCACTCAAAATTGATATTTACAATGAGTTTTAGACGAAAAATAAGAATATTATAAAATTTTGGCAAATGGGCGTAGCCACGCCTACTTATGGTTACATGTGTATATCTTGGTAACCACTGCACCAATTTCTTCCAAACTTGGCACAGTTGTTGGTCCTGCTACAATATACCAAATGGCCGAAAATTTTTAAAATCGGACAATAACCACGCCCACATTCCATATAACGGTAATTTAGAAAAATACGAAATCCTCGATAAATCAGTAAATATTAAAGCTAATTTATTCAAAATTGATGGTTGCAACAATTTTTTACCAAGAAATACGCTTATGATACAATTTTGGAAAATGGGCGTGGCACCGCCCACTTATGATCACATATAAGTATAGCGGTAACCGTTCGAGCAATTTGTACCAAACTCGGTATGGTTATTGTGCTTGCCACATAAAAGCAAAGCGTTGAAAATTATTGAAATCGGACTTAAATTACGACCGCTTTTCATATAACGGTATATTTCAGAAATGCTTGAAAATGCAATATTTCGAAATTTAAGGACGCTAATTTACTTAAAATGTATACACGCCGGCTTATCGTGTAGCGGTAGCTTTCGGAAAGGTAGAAAACATATATTTAATAATTGCGCCGGGTATTTAATGTTCGGCTCCGCCCGAACTTAGACTTTCTTACTTGTTTTATATATATTATTATTATATTTTTAGTTTTTTTAAATACTCAATTTTTTTTGCTCTTTTGACATTTTTTTTCGCGTAATTTTTATTTCCTTTTGAAGAACAATGGAATTATTGAAAACCTACTCCAAACAGCTTTTATATTTATTTGTACTTTTTTCAAACATTAAATTAGCTGGACATTTTGGAAACAATTTTATCGGCCCAACTGTAGAATTCTTTTCTCTATGAAGAACTGTAAATTTTTTCCACTTACGTGAACAATTTTTTTCGGCGTAATTTTCCGAACTCTAGAAATACTGAAATACAGCATGCACCTGCATGCTACTACGGAAGATGCTACTTTTAGAAATAAGCGAAATTTTTAATTCCGCAACTAAAGAAGTTTTCTTTGGTAGAAAGTTCATAGTAAAAATCCCAAAACGCGAAGGTAGGTCGTTGGTTTCATATATAGTGGGCATTGTTGTAAGGGTCAGAGGGGTCGTTTCCAGGGACCACTAGATCAACTTTAAATTTATCGAATAATTCTGACAAATAACTTTCAAATCAATTTTCAGTTCTGGCAACTATCTTGAAAGCCAGTAATTTCGAAAGCCTAATTGAAAGATCTGCTAACGAGATGATCTAGCGTTATGCTGTTCGCCTTTAAGCAATGAGTACTTTTAAATTTAATTACATTTAAAAAATATATATTTTTCTGTATTTGTCAATGTTATTGTGGCTTATTAAAATTTTATTTTTAATATTTTTTATTGAGCTTTGTACCACGATTGTTTATTGACTTCTGCTGAAGTCTAGAAAAAAGAAGTCTGATGAGGAGATGTGGTGATCTCCGAAATAGTGCTATAACTTCTACCGCTTAGACTTTGTTGCTTTTTCAATTTTTCCTAATAAACAATCGTGGTACAAAGCTCAATAAAAAATATTAAATATATATTTTTCTTTTTAAAACAACTAAATTAAAAGAAAGGAATATAAAGCAATAATAAATAAAAAATATTTTTTTAAACTAAATGAAATCAAAATGTTTGTTTCTTAAAAAAATACAATCTAAAAATTAAATTAGAAAAGGAAAAGAATTAAATCAAAAAAGCAAAGTCAAGCAAATTTCCCAAGAATCGAATGAAATAAAAAATATATTTTTATTTTAAAAACAATAAAATCTAAAAATTTAAAGAAAAATTGAATAAAAAAAAAATTAAATGAAAAGAAAAGTTAAATAAATTAAATTTCTAAAAAAGAAGTTAAATTAAAATTTTGTTTTTCAAACAATGAAATCTGAAAATTTAAAGAAAATTTAATTGGAAAAAGAAAATAATAATAATAAAACTAATTAAAAAAATCTACTTTTTAAAACAATAATATCTGAAGATTAAAAGAACAACTCTATTGCGACTGTTGGAGCGACGCGAAATAAATGATATACTGCAAGTACTTTTTCTCAAAATAAGCCTCTATGCTAAAATAACAAAAGTCTTTCGAACCCTCTTACCATCTCTCTTTATTTTATTTTGCGAAACACTTTTTACTATCCTAGCCAGAATTTCCCTGTCAGGCTTCCAAATCACTGCTGCTAAGAAAAAAGTACTCGATTGGATGACAGACAGCCAGGAGCCCGAACTCACTTATTGTCTAAAATTAGGTACCTTCGATCGCGTCGGAATATTCATTTGTCAGACTTGGCCACAGGCGACATCGTTGGGAGAAAACTAGGGCATGTGCTACTTCGAGGTGATTCTGACCGAGGATGGACCGGGGACGGTCTAGGTATCTTCTTCGGCTCGCGAAGCCGGATCTCTCGATTCTATTTGGTGTACGCACAGGCCACTTTCCTATCGGGGTTCACGCAGTGAGATTGACAGTACTGCTTTTGTAGCAGTGGACCAGATTTGGCTAGATTGCAGCTTAGGCATTTGGTTTCGTACTTTGTGAATAGGACGGAGCGATTATCGCTTTAACATAGCAGTTACCATTCGCGGTGGTCTCACAAAGGACCAATGATCGCGATCTATGTAGGTGAGCCCCTTGAAAAAGGGTCACCACCTTAATCTAATCTAACCTTACCTACTTTGATACTGGATTCAAATAGCTCAATGGAGAAATTAAGAGTACACAAAAGGATAATAGGAAATTAAATTCTCCAAATGGATATCGTCTACCGAAAAAATAAATATTTTCATATTTTTACCATTTCCATTTAATTTAAACTTAAAGCATTTCATTAAATTTCAGTAAAGTTCCTGGATTTCTTGCTAGCCTTATAATTTTTTTTTTGGAATAATTTTCTACAGAAAAAAGGTTTTAAAATGACATAAAGAAAATAATTCAACATGAGCATGCATCAAAGAGGATGTTCGTGTAAATTGATTTTCCGTTTTCTGGCAAATTTTATTTGCAGCTTATTGTCTTAGTCAGTACGTATGTGCATACATACATACGCCGTGTTTGTTTTGATACGAGTATTTGGAAACTTTTCCAGCTGCCTTTTTTTGGCTTGCTTTTTTTAAGCTTTGTTTGACCTTTTGCCAAATTTTCTCCTTCTATTATCATTGTGTCTGGTGGTTTTTGTTGTTGAGGAACTGAAGCGTGCATGTTAGCATTGTTTGTGTATAAGGTTGGGTGTGCACTAATTGCATTTGCAGTTGGCCAGCAGTGAGGCCAACATACATACATACATATGTACATTCAAACACAGTTACACATAAAACTGTGCAAAATACTAAAAATACATAAAAGCCGTGATTTTAACTTCCGCTGCTATCCAGTTCAATTGCGCAAAGTAAAAAAAAAAAATCGTTAATTTGAAAAATGAGTGGGCAACAGCAACAATACAGCGAGAAGGGCATGGATACAGCTGGTACTACTTAGCAAACTTATAGTTGTGGCACATGTAGGGGAGGCAATCGAATTTTGATATTTCTTGAATTTCGGAAAATGTATGTATGTATGTAAATATACTCCTAATTTCGTGATTTTTTCTGTTGGTCAAGGAATTGTTCGTTGGTAGCAGGGCTTCATAGTAACTTACTACAATAGAATTAGCGCATTTGGCGCCATTTTGATACACTTTCATTGGTATGATAAATATCTGTATATATGTATGTATATATATATCCAGATTTCTCGGTGAAACCATCGTGATTCCCTGATAAATTTACTCACATCACTTAATGTAGGTCCTGATATATCTGCTAGTTTTGTTTGTATGCATGTATCTTTCAACTGCTTTATGCTTTATATTTAGCCGCTAGACCTGGAAATTCACAAAAGAAATGTAAACGAAATTTTAAATGGTTGTATTCGATTTTGATTTTCCATTTCAATTCCTATTCAATTCTTATTTGTACTAGTTGGTATTTGCGCAAATATACAGTGTGGTGTATTTTGCGCATAAGCGTCGTGATGTCTTAAATAGCGTACAATTTTTCAATGTAATTTAACGGTTAAAATGCTCTTAGAAGATATGTAACTTCCCCAAAAATTTTTTAAACTGATAGCAAATATATACTTCGCTATTACAATACCCCAATAATCTCGTAAAACCATTTTAAATGTTAATTATACTTTACGCTTACGACATCTTGTGAATACCCTAAATAATTTTTTACGAGGTTTTTTTCATACAAACCATATCTATGCAGGATAAAATCGCCATCGTACCTATGTATGTAGATACTCGTATGTGCATGAGTGGGCCAAACGCTTTAGTATGTATGGAATGCATGCTCTACGTGGCATTTTACACTGCGCAATTCATACTTGCTTAGGTCACCACAGCAGCATCAGCGCCAACACCGTCTGCGTAGTTAAGCTTAGCATAGCGCGGTGCAGTATTTTAAGCCATTTTTGCATTTGTATGTTACTTTGTATATTTTGTAGGTTTTCCATGCCATTTACTTTGATCACATTACTATGCATGCACTTACACTAGGGTGGTCCAAAATAAGAAAAGTCGGAATTTTAATGCTCTCACCCGATAGGATTATTCTATATCGAAACAAGTAAGAGCAGCGCTGTCTTCGGCTATGCCGAAGGCTTCATACCTTTCATGAACATCTGCAAATTTTAGTTTGACAGATTACTGCTTTTGAATACATCTGCATACATCGATAGAGGAGTTACATACTTATATAAAAAATCGCATCTAAACAATCAGAGGTATGGAAGATATACTTTATATGACACCAATCTAAGTGATTTTCACCGCTATGTGATCGGTATGTAAACCGGTAACACAATTTATTGGGTTTAGTTTCCTACATAAAGGAGATATATGGCAAAAACTGGTATCTGAACAATCAGTGCTATAGGAGATAAAGCTTATACAGCATAGATTTTGACGATTTTCACAGTAGACTTTGTATTATTATTTATAAAATATCTTACGAAATTTATCGGTTTTAGCTATTCAAATAAAGAAGTTTTACAGTAAAATCCCATATCTGAACAATCAGATGTATGGAAGATATATGTTGTAGTCATCCGATCCTTGTTATTTTCACTGTAAGTATTCTGTTAATAATGAGTGAAAATGGTGCGAAATTTCATGTTCCTAGCTGCATAAATGGAGGAGTTATGATAAAAGACCTCATATCTGAACAATCAGTTGTATGGGGGCTGCAGGTTATAGTGACCCGATCTTTATTATTTTCGAGGTAAGTCTTCTGTTGATAATGAGTGAAAACAGCGCGAAATTTCATGGTCCTAGCTACATAAATGGATGAATTATAACGAAAAATCTCATATCTGAACAATCAGTTGTATGGGAGCTATAGGTTATAGTTACCCGATCTTTTTAATTTTCACTGTAAGTTTTCTGTAGATAATTATTGAAAACAGTGCGGAATTTCATGTTCCTAGCTATATAAATGGAGGAGTTATAACGCAAAATTTTATATCTGAACAATCAGTTGTATGGGAGCTATAGGTTATAGTGATCCGATCTTTGTAATTTTCACTATAAGTATTCTGTTGATAATGGGTGCAAGTATTGCAAAATTTCATGTTCGTAGCTGCATAAATGGCGAAGTTATAATGAAAAATCTCATATCTGAACAATCAGTTGTATGGGAGCTATATGTTATAGTAGTCCGATTCTTCCGGTTCCGACAAATGATTAATACATTATAAAAATACACCCACCTTCCAAATTTCATCCGGATATCTCGAAAACTGAGAGACTAGATTGCATACAAACAGACAGACAGACGGACAGACGGACAGACGGACAGACGGACATGGCTAAATCAACTCAGCTCGACGTTCTGATCATATAAGTATACATTTTCATGGGTCTATCTCTTTTTGTTCTGGTACTTACAAACATCGGACCAAAGTTATAATACCATTTCATGCTCATGAAAGGTATAAAAAGTATACCCCTATTTGTTTTATATTTTGCATGTATTTTATATGGGGAAAAACACTTTAGAGGAAGTGGTATGGAATTCTTGAAAATCAATATTTTTCGATCGACAAACTTTGGTTCTCTTCAGGAGACTTCCAATAACAATATCCAATTGTTTATTAAACCATTTTTTAATACTAAAGATTTTTTATTTATCCCCCCATGACATTTGTGGCATTTTCTAGGCGGTTTGGCGGACTTATAAAATATAGTTACTATAAAGAAATGGCTAAAAAACAATTGGGTATTATTACTGGGAATTTCTTTAAGAGGAACTGAGTTTTCCATTCGAAAAATACTGATTTTCAAGAACTCTATACCATTTCTACGAAAGTTTTTTTGTCCCCATGTAAAATACATGGAAAACTTTGAGCGCTTTGAGCGACCTCTAAATATTTTTTATTTCAAAACAATCCTAGGGGGTGAGAGCATACAAATTGCGACTTTACTTTTGGTTTTACATACATTTTTTGGACCACCCTAATGCACACACATACATACATACCTATGCCTATTCTCTCCCTGCAAAAAATTGTGCGACTAATCTCTAAAGAGAGTATTCCGAGATTACTCTCAATCGGGTACAATTGGGCTTTAATTAGTCGCAACTAGTCACATACGGGTACTAATGGAGGTCAATTAGTCTCGACTCATGCCTTATGGGTATAATTGGAGATCAATTAGTCCCCAACTCATCTCTCACGGGTACTATTAATGATTTAATGATATGTACGCACTTAGTCAATGAAATTTCATGTGCGGCGTTGGCACACAGAGAGACTATCCGCCTAACAAAACTGAGCACCCCAGTTCGAATCTCAGCTGGCGCAAATTTTTATTTTTATTTTTTAAAAGTGACTAGTCGCTTTTTATACCCATTCGGGTATAAAGGTGAACAATTAGTCTCTTCATAGGACATGCTCGAACAAAAGCGAACAGTTCATTCCATATAAAGAGATCAAAAGTGGTATTAGTCGCATGCTCCTTTGCGATTGCTGCCGGAGTCATCCCGGATTAGTCCCATTTTTTGCAGGGCTTAAACGTTCATGTATGTACGAGTACATACTTATATTTATTTTACATTTTCCACTTTCCATTTATTTTGCATTTTGAAATCCATTTTGTATATCAAACGTTGACATGTGTATGTGATATTTTTTAATACTACTCATGCATGCCCATACATACACACATACTTGCATAACTAAATTTCAATAAATGTTTTGTCTATACATTCAGACATTTAATAAGATTTATTTTGCATACAAATATGTATCTACTTATATTTACTTCGAGCTCTTAAGTCGGCAAACCTAATCATCATTGGTTGTTTGTTTAGGCCACAGTCTAGCAACTATTAGCAACATTTGTATAATGTATGCAGCTGGAATCCTTGCTTGAGGTTTTATCTCAATGTTTGCATATTTAATTGAACATTTTCTGATTTTATTAAATTAAAATAAACAGATTTTAAATTAATGCACCGACTGAATTTTAGGGTTTCCATTATCTCTATTGATAAGCTATCGAAGAAATTGGGTTCCAGATTTTTATAGCATTGTATGAAAACAGTTTTTTTGAGTAAAAGAAATCCACTTTTCGAGAGCTAGAGCGCCTACGATGGTAATTAATGATCAACGTAATAAAATGTAGAAATGCTAAGTAAACACAGGAAGGAATCATCAAAAGAAGATATTAACTCGACTAGAATTTTATTCATACCTCTAGAACTAGATTGGGAATGAGATAGGATCGAGCCCTAACCGCCAAAACAACGTAAACGGCATGTTTTCAAAAGAAAAAAACAATTTTTTTTGAAAAAAAGTCGCTTACGTTATTTTGGCGGTTAGCGCTCGAGATATTCTCTTTGTGTAATTTTGTCGTTTTAAACAACTATCTGATTTTCAGGGTACCCATCTCCCCATACAAAGCGCCACCGCGCAGCGAATGTGCCTTTTTTGCCTTGCAAGAGCGTGACACTTTAAGAAACGAACACAAAATTTTCTCACCCTTTGCCTAAAATAGAATCGAACACAAAAAGAGAAAGGGGAAATCAAAAGGCGACATTTTTTGGTAGAAACGAAACCACCATAATACATTTATCATATATCATTTGTAATCATATATAGGGTCAGTTTTTCTATAAAGCTTTACAACAAACTATTAACTCATAGTTTATAATTAAAATTGGTATCTAATAATATTATGCACATATAGAATAAGTATTGTTGAATTTTCATGCATTAATTTTTTGTCAAAAATAAATAAAATTCTACACAATATTTGGTTCTAAATGTTTTCGTCGCTCGATTACTGTCACTTTGATGTATCGAATCGGTATCGGTTATTGAATTTTTTTTTCAAGGATTGGGTACCAAGTATTCGGTACGGACAATTTAGGCAAACCCACTTTTAGTAAATCACTATTTTTATAGGTGCCCTCTTAGTCTTAATGAAGTGTCGTGTAAGGATACTTGTTAGTATACTTAGTTTCTCCTTTGGGAGGTTAATCAGGACTCGGAATATGTTATTGTTGTATCCTCTCAGTAGACTCTTTGCCTGGCGCAGTCCTACTTAGCCACGGCAGTTTAGATCCCATAGTGCATTTTCCTCCTCCCTGAGTTATTCCTTAAAAATATTAGACTACTTCCAAAAAGGGCTAGGGCCACATTGGAGTAATGTTAGCCGTCACATTTCCCCGTGGATATTGTTTTACCTACTAAGGGAGTTAAGTTTCCCAATGCACTCAAGGACTAGTGATGACCTAAATTCGTATGAACAGAGAGCCTTGAGCGCTGCCTGGCCATAGCATAAAAATATTTTCGTTTCTTTTCGGTAGCCGCATGCAGAAATATGGCTTTAGCCTCCGCCTGAAAAATTGTGGTTATCGTGGCTATGGTGGAGTCGCACATAGACCGGTAGGTTCTTGACGTTGGCAGCTGGAGCTCGTTTTTACGCGTTAAAGTAGACATTACAAAGGATGTCAACTCTTTTTGCGAATTTAAGTAGAAATTTAAGCTCATCTTTTGAAATGTCCTCTCCCTGCTCTGTCGTGTTTTGGACAGTGCAGGACATAGGCAGAGAAGATGCTCCAAGCTTTCTCTGGTCTACCGCTCACAACACTTCCTGCACCGAATATGCCCAGTAAGCAATCTGGTAATAACTCTACAGTTTTCCTTCGAAGGCCGCAACATAACGCACATAATTTTTGTAGTTTTGCAAGTGGTTAACTCATTCCATCTAGCCCTGAACTGCCGAATCATATTATCATCTATTTCGTTGTAGAAGTGTTGAAGTGATCTACTAATGTAGTTTCTGGTCGAGAGTCAGACTGGGAGCGTTCTAGGCAGTCTCATCTGCTATTTCATTACCTTGTGGCGGGGCAGCCTGTCAATGGCTCTACTGTTATCCTTATTGTGAAAACCTCTGCTTGAAGTATGCTGCAATGGTCAGGTAACCTTACTGCCTGTCTGACGTTAATGCAAAAATTAATCCGTTGTGCCAAATGCCGGCACCGTGATTAAAGCCTTTTGGCTGGTAATCACGTAAAGCCTACATGCTGTCCGCCTGACGTTCAGTTTCTGGCAGTAAATCGCGGCACCCACTCCCGTTGTCATTTTAGAGACGTCCCTGAAAATGTTTAGGGATTTTTACGGCTAGGTGTCATTCCCTTGCGCCATCCCTGCTGCACAATCGTTGTGCGAAACCTTCGTTTCCACTTAAATTTAGATGTCATGTAGTCCGTGCTACCTGTGTTTCCCGGCCCAATTGAGCTGTGCCCAAAGGTTCCGAGTTGAATTGTCCTATGGCCGTCAATCTACTTGCGGACTTAGCAGCACGGGAAACTGAGGATCATTTCAAGAGCAGCCGTTGGAGTGGACCTCAGCGCTTCTGTGATGCACAGTGCCGCAAGACGCTGAACCTTCTCCATTTTCCCGAGATATGATGACTTTTTTGCGGCATTCCACCACACCAAAGCCCTGTAGAGCAGTGTTGGTCTGACTATTGCTGTGTAGCATAAATACTGGTCTTCTTCACCCTTTCCTCAACAGTGCACTTCCACAACAGCTTACTGGCCCAGACTACTCCCAAATACTTTGTGTAGTCTTCAA
>NW_023458555.1:15753990-15777259 GCF_013731165.1 Rhagoletis pomonella | reverse complement strand
CTATAACTTCTACCGCTTAGACTTTGTTGCTTTTTCAATTTTTCCTAGTAAACAATCGTGGTACAAAGCTCAATAAAAATACTAAAAATAAAGAATTTTTAGTACTAGGGTTAAATTTTTTGAAGCGAAACTTGGCAAATTCAATATAAATTGCACACGAAAATGGTTGGGGCGGAAACAAATGCTCCATAAATATATTCACATGGTATTAATTTAATAAAAACGTGCTAATGCAGGGTTACAGAATAAGACTTACATAAAAATGAATGTAAAGTTGAGCTTGGCTATTCCATTAGGAATGGCCCATAGTTTGACAGGTTTCCGTACTTTCTGCGCTTCCTGCCACAATTGCGCCTTATTTTTAAATGGAAAGAATGCCACAATCTCCTCTCAACCCGATTGAGAACTTGGATGGTGGCCTTCTTCCGTTTCAATTGGTGGCATTCTTTTCATTTCAAAATAAGGAGCAGTTGTGACAGAAAGCCCAGAAACCATCGGAAACCTGTCACAAAATTATATAAAAGTATTGAAGATAGACTGTTTATTAAAAAAAGATGGACTAAATAAAGGATAAACATAACTTTTTTTTTATATTTCGAAAAAAGTGTTTTACACCTATTATTTTGACCAATGACATTTTTTTATCACAACTAAACTTTCGTTTAAAAATATAGAATGAAATCATATCAACATAGTTTGGTTTAATAAAGTAAAATGTTACTAAAAACGAAGATTTCTTTTTTTAAATTACAAATGATTAAAGTTTTTAAACAAAAGTTATGTACACCTATTATTTGGTCCATAAGTGTAATAATCGACTTTGTTATCGATATTATAATAATCGGTTTTGTTATGGATATAATAACCGAATTAGCTATCGATAAAATAATACATTTTTATCGATATTTTAATCGATTTGTTTTCGATGTTTTTATCGACTTCGTTATCGATATTTTTTCTATTATGTTATCAATATATTTTTATAGATTTTGTCATCGATATTTTTAAAGATAAAAATATCGATATTCGAACGAAGAGGGTAGAGAGGATAAATAAAATATAAAATATAATCTTAAGCCTAAAAGATTATATTAACTAGCCTGTCGTTTTATTCACATTTTTTAACCAATGAAATGCATATGTATGTACAGTTGCGAGTAAAATAATATCACTAAATTTCAAAATGACACCGTTGGTAAATTATAACCGGTAACCGCATAAATAAAAGTTTCAAAGTTTGCCCAAAGTTCTCAAAAATGAATTAAACTTAAAAAAATGTTCATCAAAATTTCGATGTTGTTAATAAGGTTTATCAAAAAGATTTTGAGTATGCAGTTTTGTAACCAATTCAATTTTAGTGCAATATTTTGTTAGATTTTTTTCTTGCTCACTTCTCCAGTGTGACCCAGGTGCCAAATGCGTTGTTTATTAAATTGCAAAAAATTTTAAAAAAATTTTGACCTTGACCAGCTATAACTCAGCGAGTTTATGAACTTATATGAATAAGTTTCAATTATATGTAAAATTTATCAGATTTCAAGTAAAAATTTTGTGGAATTTTTGCGTTAAATTATTATTTTTTCTACATAGAATAAAAAAATAGGTGCCCCTTCCAAATTAAATATATTAATATTTTTAAGTATCACCCTTATAAAGATGCATATTTGGGCACCCGCTGGAAACTATAATAATTTTAGAAAAAATCCACAAATTACCATCAAAATTTTGCTCTTTGTAATCAGAATTTTTTTTTTAATTTTTGGGTATGCAGTTGCAAGGCTCATTAAAATTTTGTAAACTATGTAAGTGCACGTTTAGAGTGCCTAAACAATTAATTGATTTATTTAGTGTTATTTTGTTTTTGCTGAGCGCTTTTGCTGTACTCAGTTTTTTCCCGGCAGTGTACATACAAGTATGTATTCATAATTTTATCTGCACGCGTACAAAATTCCATTTTCCACTCGCCTCTGTTGATGTCACAATGTGCGTGCAAAGCAATGTGCACAGCGAAGTGATTTCGAGGAAAGCGATTTAATTGAATTTTCATTTCTCCTTTTATTGCCTGCTAGCTGCGGGCACTTCTGTCGGAATGCGACACTGTTTTACTGATTACTTGCCAAATTGATTAACTCCACTTTATAAAACACCTCATGATGTTTTCTTTTCTACCAAACAAAACAAAAAAAAAATATCGCCTTTTTATTGCCCCTTTATTCTCTCGTGTTCCATTATAAAATAAAGGACAACGCACAGTGGTTGCTGCCATAGGCCAAAATTAAAAAAATGTATGGAAAATTTTTTGAACCAAAATAGGCTTTGCAATCAGTTTTTTGTCCAAACTTTATGTTGTCATATATTTTTTGTTTTCATTCTAACGGTTGTTTTTGAAAAAGCAACAAAAGTGTCATCATTTGATATTTTACATAAAGGTATTGGCGTTATTTCTACAATTTAACTTGTGGATAATTCGTGTTGTGTTTTATGCAAATCGTGGTTTCTTGGCTCGTCTTTCAAGTATTTAGGTAATGTTTTAAGTGTGTTTCCCCTATCGGCCCTCAATATTTTTATTTACATATTGTTTTTTAATATTTTAAGATTATACAAGTTTCTCCCTTTCGTCCTTGCCAAGCTCACGCACATCGATTTGTGAAATTTAAGAAAATAAAACGAAAATAAAATTTTTCACCGTTGCACAGTGGTTGCATTTATATGGGGAGAGCGGCCAAAAATACTTTTAATCGTGATAAAATTTTTACCCTAAGGTCTGTTAAGAGTAAAAACTGTAATATGTAAAAGTGGGCGGGGTTTGACACGCCCACATACAGTCATGTGAGAAATAGAAACACGACATTATGACGACTTTCGGCTATTTTTTGTTTGTTTGTGTAATTTTTATTTTATTTTTTTATAAAAATAAAACTCACTATCTAACAAAAACCATATATGTCCAAATTTCAAACTTTGTAAAAAATAGGAAAATTCAACAAAATTTTAAAACAACACCAAACTTTATAATAAGAACTTTAAGAAAAAATCTAGGTGTGCAGTTTTATAGCCAATTAAATTCTAGCTTAAGAAATTGCAAGTTTGAAGAGGCTAAAAATTCGCGTTAATTGTTGATAAAAAAAAATTGTCAAGCATACTTTCAATGGGAGAAAATGCGTGCCACCGCCAGGAAAAAATTATCAAAAATTAACGCGATTTCTTAGCCACTTGAAAGAAGTAATAATATAAAAATTAGAATATGGATGTGGATATAAACATACTAAATATCGAGATTCCATCGCGAGGTTGTATATAAATGAAAACTAAAAAAAAGTATACCAAACAAAGTAAAATAACCACTTATGCTCATATACCCGTTGCTGCGTGTGTAATGTATACGCCCCGTAGCACCATACGCAGTCCTGTAACACGTTTACTCACGCGCCTTAATTCAAAAGTCATATTATTTAAAAGTAATTAAATATTGGCATGGAAGATTTTTACACAGTATTCATTATGCGTATATATATTACTTTTCTATGTATATATAGATATATATTACTTTTCTCATTTGAATGAATTTCGAGGGTACTAATAAAAATTGTAAAAATGGAATTTTAGTTTCTCAAATCATAGTCATCTTTTACTCAATGTTCATTTGGTGAGACACTAAATTTATTACACTAGCTTTGTTTGTTTTGGCAAGAAGAACACTTTTACATTTTGAAGTATCTCAATTTATTCAAATTAAAAGATTCTTAAAATTTAAAAAATTTAAAAATAGTTGCGACAGATATTCTGTATGCTGTACATTTTTTTTTATTTTGGTGGCTCTTACTCTTACTTCACAGATATGTTTTACTCAATTCCAACGTCCGTTGCCTCTAATATGAATATTCTATTTGACAACTTCCTAAAGTTATAAAAAAAACAATCATGAGTTTTTCGAGTGACAACGAAAAAATTAGTAATTTCGCTACTTTTTCGCCTAAATAAACGTTTTAAGGCTAAACATTTTATAAAAAATTGATTTATTTTTTATTGTACTTGTTTCAAGATGCTTTAGTATTTTTTTGAGCTGAGAGAAAGGAGTGACACTAAAAAAAAACTCGTGGGATTTGCTCGTATATGAATTAGAATATAGATATGAATAGAATATAGAATAAGTTATGAATATAAATATTATCGACAAAAAATAAGTGTATAGATTAGACCGGGTCGGTCGCCTTACGGTAGAAAAAACTTTGCCATCAGCCCCTCAGTTTGATAGCTAACTTCGAGAGCATTTTGGGGTAATACAAATTTTCGTTCTTGGCAAGTCCGAAAAATAACCAAAATCGAGTGTTCTTCATAACTATTTTATTTATTATTCGATTTGGAAGTGTGATAATTTTGATTACTGTATATCTTTCTCAGACCCGTTTACCCTAAAACGCTACAAAGTTCAAATAACTCAATTTCTACTGCATTAATTAAAATTTTGCATTTCATAAAATTACACATTCTAGTAAGCAATGCGTTTTTCTTCTTGGAAGGGTAAAGGTAAATTAATAAACAAAAAAGTTACAAAGACTTGAAACTTCTCTTTCCACCGAAGTAAAAGTTGATGTCGATAGATAACTCGTACGCCATGGCAAGCGGGCAAATATGGCTGGCTTTCAAGTAATCAAGTAGACTTGGGTTCGGTATGGACATTGGTTATTTTATTTAATTGCATTCACCAAACTCGTATTTCAAAACCGAGCGAGAAAAAGCATACCCTAGATTATTGGCTTAAGTTTTTCGTATGTCAAGAAACCGTTGGAAAAGTATTTTTTTTTTTTTTGTAGATGAGAAGCATTTAGGGTTTCAATTATGGCCAAAATAGTTGTTTAAAATATCCGTATTTGTGTATAATCGTTATTGCAACCTGTTCAACTTGAATTGAATTTTGAATAAAATTTTTGTAATACAAATAAATGTGCTGAAGTGAAGGCAAAATTGAAAATAAAAGCAATGAGAAACACATAAGAATTAAGAAAGTTATAAATGTTTTATAACAATCGAACAAATCCAGTCGCCAATAACTCAAATATCAATTTTTTTTTAATTTTTCGAGCCATCGAAGTTTATAGTTCGCAAAATTTACGAATCGTCGAAGTGTGCAGTTATTGAAATCTATTGAGTTAACCATGCTTATTGAGTTATCGGAATGTATAGAATTTTTCAAATTGATCAAGATTTATTGAGTTGTGGAAATTTTTAGAGACACAGAGAATTATTTGTCGAAATTTTCCGATAGTTATCGAGTTATACAAATTTACTGGATTATCGAAAATTATCAAGTTAATGGAATTTATCAAGTTATCGATTATATTTGAATTATCATTATTTATGGAGTTAATGAAATTTATCGAGTTATCGTAATATCTAAAGTCCTTTCAACTCATGGAGCTATCGATAATTATTGTTTTATGCAAATTTGCCGATTTAACGATTCTTAGTTTTTGGAATTTTAAAGTTACCGAAAATTCTAGGGTTATATAAGTATATCGAGTTTTCTGCCGGTCTATCGGTTTATGGCATTGTATTGAGTTAGCAGAGTGTTCCTAACGAGTTGTCAAAATTTGTAGCTGCAAATCGAAATTTATGGAGCTATAAAATTTGATCGAGTTATCGAACTTTGTAGGGTTATCCAAAATTTATCGAGTTATCCATTCATCGATTTATATCGAGATATGTCAATTTCTAAGTTATCGATATTCATCGAGTTTTGAGAAATTTTTTGAATTTTACGGGTTATCGAATTTTTAGTGTTTTTGAAATTCGTTGAGATTTCGATATGTATGAAATGATCGAAATTTATCGACCAGCTGGAGTGTAATGTGTCGATTCCAAGTCCTGCAAAGATTTAAAAACTGGTAGTCACGTTTTAATTTTAAAGTAGGAGATTTTCTGGCAACTAAATTTGTACTTTATAAGTAAAACGACATTAGTAACCAAATCAATGAGGTACTCAGTTAAAACCAAACATAAAAGCAAATTATCGTTAAAATGGCAAAACCAAAATATAAAAAAAAAATTTGGATATTGAAGAAGATTTAGACATAACAGAGAGAAATTTTTTTACTTTCCACTACAAAATTTGTGTGACATCACAAACGATGCTGTGCATTATCCTGATATGCGGTTTTTACTTTAAACGACGATGCGCTGCAGCAAAAAATCGGCAAATTTAATAAAAAGCAAGGACATTTTACTGCCGGAATGCAAAAACAGCAAAAAATTTGTTGTTCTAAATTTTCGCATTTTTTTATTCCTCTATTGTAAAATATGGCCAACGGCTAAAGCAGCCATAATGTCAACTAAGTGGCTGCAAAAATCTGCAGGCACATCATTTTCACGTTCTAAATTTGTTGTTTGAGTGAAGAAGGCAGCATTAAATGACGTAAATATAAATAATCATAATTGTTTTAAAATGGCAATAAAAAGTGTTGACGCAGCGAAAAATGAATTAAAGTGAAATAAAGCACTTTGAAATGCAGAAAGTAGAAGCGCATGGATAATAATAATAATAATATTTCAGCAGCATAGTAGCAGCAGTGACTAAAACACTCGCACGTCACTAAGCCTGATCCTTGAAGTGTTGAATTCCCAGCCGGCATTTGTGACTCTACTGGCTTTTGGTGTTTTGTTTTTTGCTTTGGGCTATGCTAGGCTGTCAGAAAATACCAAGAAATAACAACTGAAATTGTAGAATAGAAAAACACTAAAAAATGTAAATGAGCGTAGTTATTAAAATAATACTGGTAAAAACGAAATGTTATCATCATAACGAAAATGTCTAAAAATCATAAAAAAAAAATCATGGCCAACAGCAGACACTTCGCGCACTTCGAGCACGTGCGAGCTTGCTGATTTTTTTTTGTTTTTGGGTTCGTGTCATTTTTAATTAAAATATGTACATATGCAAATATTTATGTACACAAATACATACGTTTGTACTTATGTGGCTAGGTACTATGTGAAAGCGTACTAGGCTTGGCATACGAGTATGCGAAAATTTATTTGAATTTAGAACACCTGGTGGCAGCAGCTTGAGTACGAATAATATTTTTCTATTCCATATGTACATATGTATGTATGTATGTGGGAATAGCATTTGCAATATAGCTCAGCAATAAGCTCTTTTGGTATAGCGCAGCTAAAACTGACGCCACATTAATTAAGTTAGCCGGTTATTTCACTGCAGGCGGCCGGATACAGAAAATATTTGAAGGCAATTAAGATTGTACGTTTGTTTTATGCAAATAGGAAAACTGTTGTGACAACAATTACGAATAAGTATATAAGGATTTATAAGGCTCTGAATAAAGTGAATCTATTCTAAAGGGGTTTTATAAGGCTCTGCAGGTAGATATATTTTTTGACAAGCCTCTTCTTTTATACTGTTTTCCCTTCCCATTTCATGATTAGTTCAAATCCTCTACAAATTTAAACTGTTAGATCTGTATAAATTTTCTTCATCCAGAGCGATTAGTCAATAATTTGTGGTTGACTAATTAGTAAGCCACGAGCAAAATTATAAATTTCTATAGATTTTCATGTTTACACTGATTGCCCATTATCTTAGCACAATGCCAAAAACGGTTTGTCTCCAAACCAATGTTAACAACGGAAGACGGAATACATCATACTCATACCCTGTCGGAAATACCGACAACGAAAATGCGAACCTTGAACACTCTCCCGTCATATCATATCGGATTACGTTTTCTAAGAAAAATACACGCAACTCGGCCTTTTATATCTTTTATAATAAAAGTAATTAGAAAAAAACTATTCTTTGAATGTTATTTGATTTGAAATAAAATAATTGGTCAAACCGGACATTTTTTTTTTTTAGTCCAGTAATAACAGCTAAACTTGGCCAAATGTTTTTAAGACCGAAATAAAATACCCCTTTCCTAATAATAAAGAAACCACTTATCCAAATTAAACAAATTTTATATCAAATTAAATAGCTTTGAAACTGATATATCTAGTTAAACGAGGAAAGCACCCTATTGAACAATATTTTAATTAAAAATGTTATTTAATTACCATAGAACAAACCTTTGGTCAGGTATATTAATTTCTTTTGTATAAAAATTTATTTAAATGCATAGGTTTAGAAATTTCTGTCTGGCTTTTTCCGTCCACCTTCATTTGATGGCTAACTTATTTAATTTGGACAAGCGGTTTGTTTATTATTAGGATAGGACTTTTATTTCGGCCTTAAAAAATAGTTGGCCAAATTTAACTGTTATTACTAGACCAAAAAAATAAAAGGCTAGATTTTTCAGTTATCCAGAAGGTATGCCTATCTAGATATAATGCACTTGATTGTAGCAACAAAATATTTCAGTAAAATGTCACTAATATTTCTCTGTATTTCTATATTATATTTGCGTATATACTTAAGTACATACATAAGTGTGCATGAGCTTATCCTTTTTGAATTCTTGATCAATGTGCAAGCGTGATAGCCTTTGGTGAGCAACTCAGAACCTTTGCGTATGTATACGGTTGCCTTTGTAATCTTCTTTGGCTTTAATTGAAATAATCGCTTTTAATGTTTTCTTAATCTCGAAAGAAGGCAGCAAGGAAGCAAACATTTTTAATATCAGACTATTATTTTTATCATAATTTACGTTCTATTGCCACAATCGCTTCTGTTATATCATCAAAGCTTAGTATTAATGTACATACATACATATGTATGTATGTCACAAGCAGCTTTTGCGCTTTTGATATTTTTATGCTATTTTCGGATTTACATGCGAATTGGCAATTTTGTTTCAAAAGGCTTCCGAATTTTTCATAGAATTATGATTAAACTTCAAGAGTTTTGTCGAAGAGAAAAATATTTTTTTCGCACACCGTACATATTTTCATACACATTTGCATTAAATGAGCAACTCAAGAACGGATGTGAAAGAATTTCGTTTGAATAAATTATCGAATTCACTTTAAGTGTAGAAGCTATGAGCTTTAAACCATATGTTCAACGGAAAATGCGACTTTATTTGATAATCCCAAAATAGTACATGACTCTTTGGTAATCTGACAAAAAGGGTGAAATGGCATACGTTAAGCGGAGTAGCTATACAATATATTTGCACGTATTAAGAAATATCAGGATTTCAAAGGAAACTTTAAATTTACCCAATTCGCTGTCTAGCAACGATATATGTATGTATGTATCTATTTGTCAAAGGTATAAACTGCTTATTAGTATGCTCTAAGCCTACGAATCTCGGAATTTGAAATGAGTTAATGAACGAGTATGGTAATAATCTATAGCCCATGAAATTGAATACTAGGCTGAGCAAAGTAGAGTTCAATAGAAGGGAAGTGTTAAAAATATTCTGCATAGATTCGGATAGACCACATTTTTGATTTTTACTTGAAAATCTGTGACCTTCACTCATACCATTATTCTGACGAGCTGATCAAGTGAAACCGACCCATACGTATATTCATATATTCCATATAGTATAATTCGATCTCCTAATGGTAAAAGGTTCTTAAGCATAATAAAAATGTTAAAATATCTTATATTTTTATGCAACTCCGCATTTCTTTTGTAAAATTTTTGGGACGAAAATTTAACGTATCGCTTTTCAAAATTTACTCCTTTCGGGCGATTCAATGCAAACATACATAAGTGCATATCTACGTAAACTTTGATAGTCAATAAAGTGCGCCTAAAGATATGCAACATCGAATCCCAAAGAGTTTCATAAGTTCTTAGTCCCATCTGTCATGCATTTCGAGTTTGTTGGCGATCAAAATTTAGCGCGAAGAATTCTAGAATACCTCCGTAAATGTCCTTTGGGAATAAAGGTTCCGAATAATCAGGAAATAGTGCAGAAATATATAGGTCCATGTCCGGCGCAAATTGTTCGGGCACCAACAACACTGACACCAGGGCCTCGTTGTTGTGCAAAGCAGGGCACATTCGTGCCAAACTGGAATTTTTTGTTTAATAGTGCATGAATTTTTCCACCGATTTGATCATTTATTTTCTGTAGCCGATTTTTGAATTTTTATTTGTTTATCCTTATTAATATTTACATTGGTGTCAAGAAAATTTGCAAACCCTTTTTTGAAGGTACCGTTCGCTCGATTTCAATGTAACATACACCGATTTAAAGGATATAACTTCCTCTAATCCAGAAATGTTAATCCCAAAACATAAGGGGCGTGGCATCTGACATATAGACTAAAATGTGAAAACCACAATATCTCTAAAACAAATCATGCGGGGCACAGATGCATAGATTGTAAATACGCTACGTACGGCGAAAAGTGGTAGATTTTGGAAAAGGGGACGTGGCATCTCCCATACAAAATGAAATTTTCCTATCGCTTTTCCCTGGAACCGCTTATGCTAACGCCCTGAAATTTGGCACAGCAAATGTGTTATCAATGCCTTACTTACTGCGAAAAGTCTTAAGTGTTTTAATCACTCACTAAATCGAAGTATTATTTAAAACGAAACGTAAATTCAATTGAACTCGATGGAAAGATTAATAATAAGGTACACAAATGCTTTGTTAGTCGCTAGTTAGAATCGGAAAAGTGGCACACTACGTGCGCACATGAAGAGAAACAGTCGGTGACCGAAAACAGTAAAATACCATAACATACCAGAAGAATTTTATTATTTGATTGAGTTTTTCTAAATTTTTCATGTATACAGGGTCACCAACTTTGAATACGCATCAAAAATAATCCAGAGCTATAGGCTAAAAATTCTCTTGGGATTTCGCTATGGAAAGCGTAAGATTTCATTTCCCTTTGGTTTTACAAAAAAACACTCTAAAAAATCTGTTTAAGAATGCGACTATAAATCGAGTATATTTTTGTTTATTTTTAAATTTTTTTGGTAAATTTACACGATGAATATGTATTTCTCTCGTTTACACATTTTTGTGTGTAAAAATCCTTTTTGTTAGTGGCTTTACACAATTCTAAGGGTAAAATCAAACAGCAGATGTGTATTTTGTAGCTTGTACACACTTTCTTAGTAAATTTACGCACACCACAGCAGCTATATTACACTCTAAAAAGTCCGAAATTTAAACAAACTATTCGTTGAATAATCGAGCATGTAATTTTGCGAATAATAAGGTAGGAAATCAGTAACCTACCTTTTAGGTAGGAAATGTACACAATTTTTTATTAGAGTGTACGGAGACATGAACCTAAATTTTGTATCACAGTGTTATTAATATTTTCTATTCGTATGTTATTTATTAAATTCAATTCAATAAAAGTAAAACGAATATTTCATATGCTGTTTTAAGTTGAATGCGCTCTTAATAATACTACGTATTCTACGTTTAAGTTCAGCGGCTGTTTAAAAAAAAAAAAACAGCCTGCAGGTTAAGACGAGGGCGCTGGACTCATCTTTTTTTTGTAGTGGCGCCAGTTAATTTCAATGAGACCTGACCACAGCTTAAGCTGTATTTTGTATGTGCTTGGGTATTGTTGTCGGTGAGAATTTTCCTAATGTGTTCCTTACCCATCTTTCACAAACTCTCTAGGCTCTGGGCTCTAGGTGGGCCCAGTCAAATAGAGGGTTAAAGTTACCTCCGGAAGCTTGGAAATTATTGAGAGTGGATAACCTTACCTCCGATGCATCTAAAAAAAAAAGGTTTTGTTTTCTGTTAGTAACTTGCTCTAAGTCGCTTTGTTGAGAATTTTGGAAGTTTTTTCTACTTAAGTAGCAAAATATTTGGTTGCTTTTTTTCACACTTTTCAGGATCATTGGTAATGTTTTCACTACAATTGTTGTTGTCCTATTAAGTATTGTGATCGCACTTCAAATTTGTGCATTTTCGGTAGCGAGTTTTGCAAGTTTTATTATTACTTTACTATTTAAAAAGCATATAGATATTGTAACTGAAACGGCTTAAACTTTCGCCTGATTTGATAGATTACTCGCATTTGTGTATGTGTGCCCATATGTATATGTATGTATATTCTTACAAATTCTGTTTCTCCTTGAGTATCACAAATATCGATGCAAAAGAAAAAAGCATTTTATTTGATTAATGACCATTACAAAAACTGTAGGAGATTACGTGTCTTCTTCTTCTACATAACTATTAAAGTGCAAAATAACAAGCCCACCGTGCACTACACTATATAGATGCGAGTACATATTGTGCTTACGTGTAAATACTCCAGTACACATTTGCCAGCGCACAGTCAAGCACGTGCCCATACGTTTCCTATTTCCTATTCCCATTTTAATGCCACTTTACTGCAATGCACACTGGGCCAGGTGACTTTCTTTCGTGGCCAAACCATCTAAAAATACTTGAAAAGGAAAAAAACATCATGCGCTTTTGACATCGCTGATTCCAAATTTAATATCAAAATTTCAAAAAACACATAATTTGCGGATCCAAAATGCTTTTATGTTATATTTGGTATATGGGTGATTTTGATTACCCCGATTCTAAGTTTTTCAAGAGTATCTCAAGAAACAAAACAGCGCACTAAGTTTTTAAATTTTTTTGGATTTTTGTGACAATTGCTATTTGAGGAATTTTGATGTCGTCGATTCTGAATTTGGTATGAAAAGTTCAAAAAAACAAAATGGCGGATCCAATATGGCGGACTAAAGTGTTTACATTTTCGTGCAAATTCGGAATTTTTGAAATCACTTTATTTGTATTTGCTATCGAAAGAAAGCAAAAGAGTCAATATCATGGACTAAATTAAAAAAATAAATAAATTTTTGAGAAAATTAATGTCAAGGATTTTTGATGTCTCTAATTTGGGATTTCATATCGAAATTTCTTGAAACAAAATAAACTATTAAGAAGTAAGAATAAATTACTATCCAATAAGAGAAATTTATACGTAAGGGGCTAGGGCAGCTCACAAAAAAAACACTCCGCATGTGGCATAAGCATTTCACAACCGGTGAGCTTTCGGGTGCTATCTGCGTCAGTTTCCCTAGTCTAGCAAAAAAAAATTTAGTTTTATTAATTAATAATTCGCCCACTAACTTCCTTAACTGTGTCCGATAATTTCACAGTCAAAAATATTCGCAAAACAAAAATTCCCAAAAAAGCACAAAATAAAGCACACAAGCAATTTTTAACAAAAAAACACAACCGACTTCAATGCTCATATAAAATTTAGGAGTACCGTTAATTTCTTCATGATCTAATGAGGTACCACTATTTCTCCGACATAAAAAAAAAATGTCGAAAACGGTTTGCGTGGTCCAAAATTAAGGTCCAATTAGTGGTGCCATGCCATAGCCGTAACCATAACCATAGCAATTGGCTGTTCTGATCAAACATATGGGCGTTTTTCATTGAAAGGGAAAAGAAAAGATTTTAAATATAGTTGAAATTTGTATAGTCACCGAAAAAAATTTAAAAAACTCAACTTTTGGCCACCCAAGCAGGTCAACTGGCCCATAGTGCAGTGCCTATTTTTAACTTGCGTGCTATTTTTCTATTTTTGCCATATTTTATACGCTTGTCAATTTGTGTCACGACATCTTTGCATGTGTGTACGTACGTAAGTAGCCACTTAAGTATACACATTAGAGTGCATCACTCCCCATACAAAAAAAAAAACAGAAAATAAAATAAAATTAATCAGTACCTACAAATACAAAATACATATTTTAAGACCTTCGCCAAAATATTTCGGAAAAATATTAATATTTACATGAACAGTACCTATGTAATTGAAAAGGCCTCCGAAGATGGAATTGCATTTTGGTAAAATTAGTTTTCAAAAATATTTTTTTCTAATCACTACATATGACAGAAAAGCTTAAGCATAAAAAATCGAGTTATAAATAAAATTAATGTTTAAAAATATTTTTTTAAGTCACAGCACATGAAACAAGAATTTAAACTTAAAATGTCTGCATAAAATAATCACATTTTCAAATTGGTCTAGCTAACGTAAATCTTAATATTTTTCGTAAATATTTTGGCGGAATTCTTAAGATATAATGAATTCTAAAATTCCAGTGGAAAATTCGCAACACTTTTTGGTGATGCACCCTAATGTACGTACATATGTTTGTACGTCATATTTGTGTACACGTGGAAGTTGAATACACGAATAAAGCCTGAATTTTCAAAGCGTGAATAATTGTATGTTTCCATCGGCAATTGGCAGCTCTTATGAGTGCATGAGGTACTGCGAAGTATATGTATATTTATTGGCAGAGCAGTGTCCTCGACATGCAACCTATAGCTGAACCTCTCCGCCATTTCCCTCCAGAAAGCTGACCGCAAAGATATTGCCTTATTGAGTGCTTTATCTTATACACACATATATACATACATATATACTTCTGCATGTGTGAATACCAACGTATATATGTACATAGTCTCAGCATTTTGCACAACTGTGTTGCCCACCTCCACTTCTCTACACTTCTTACTGCGGTTAGCTTTTGCTCTTGATATTCGTAATGTCTCCATCGAAGAATTCAAGTGTCAGTTTTGCCGTTAATTAATTTTTCGCCTCCAGTCAGCCAGCCACCCATTTGAACGACCAGTCAGGCAACCACCACAAGTCCAATTGTGCAAACGTTCAAGTCCATTGCTCAATAAATAAGAATTAAGTGATTTGCCGGAGCGAAAGGAAAGCGAGACAGCCTTTGAGTTGGGTACACAGAATTTGCCCGGAGATTGTGCGAAATTGTGTTTGTAGGGCGAATGTGAGCTCTCATTTCATTAGGTGTGTGTAAGGATA
Organism: Rhagoletis pomonella; assembly: GCF_013731165.1. Taxonomy (NCBI): domain Eukaryota; kingdom Metazoa; phylum Arthropoda; class Insecta; order Diptera; family Tephritidae; genus Rhagoletis; species Rhagoletis pomonella. The sequence goes on along the minus strand of NW_023458555.1, from coordinate 15,762,505 downwards.
TATGTTTGTATGCTCGACAGTATACAAACATACATACATAGAGATAAGCACATCGTAGTAATTTTATTTGCTAATCACTGTGGTCGCGTGTATGTAATTTGCTGCACTTCTACTCATTTGAGTATCTAATCAGGGGTATAGATAGGTCTTTGTATGAGAATTGTGTGCTTGAATGTCACAAGTGAACCGTGGTCATATGGCGTAACATGATAAGCTGTCAAATATGGCTCGAAAACAATTGATTGTACAGCACTTGAGGGTTAGGTCTCAAGTTTGCCAAATGAAAAATTTATTGCTACTCAAATTCTCGTTACATATAGAGTACGTAGATAAGCTCATAAGTACATTTATGTTAGTATATGTAGCTTTTTGTACATATCATACGTATTTAAAAAAGGACGTATGTATAATCTTTGATTGAGAAGAAGATAAAGGTGGAGAAGTGTAAGTATGTATATACTTTAAAAGTGTTTAATCTGAGGGGCTGAAAATATCCTCAAGTTCTTGCCAACGTTTGCATTATAATTTGGAGAACGCTCCGCCAGCAATGGGAGGAAATTAAAACGATCTACCGTTCAAAATAGACACAATGGTTGGCCAGCCACCACGCGGTTAGCGCCGCTAACAGCAACTTTGCCTCTGTAATTTCCTAAGAACAATGTAGGGAATTTCTTTCCCAATACGGCGCGCAATAGAAGGCAATCAAATGGAGTGTAAGACACGACAAGCGTAACCACAAAAACAGCCTGCACAGTAGTTCCGAATACAAGATCTCTAAACAACTGATCATGGTTAGGTTAGGTAGGCTGGCTATAGCCTACCTGTGTTGCTTCGTATAGACGATTAAGGTCCATAGCATTACCAGATAAACACAACCACATTAGACATCTAATCACTGAACCCCAGAAGTAATGTTGAAAAAACTGTTCAGTCCTTTTGCCAAACTGGAACACCATCTTGACGGATTCTAGGATAGGCAGAAAGCCTGCTCCCAGGAAGGTAATACGCAGTGTGCTCCACTGTCTCCTCTTTCATTCTGTATCTTCTTCTCCTACATAACTTATCACTCGTTAGAGCCTAGTGGCCTCCCTCTTGGGGTAGAGGGATCTCCAAACTGATTAATAACATTCTGCGAGGAGCACAAATAGCCTGTTTTTCATAGAACGTACGTCCCGATTTGGTTCATAGAACGTACTTACATTTATTATTTAAATAGAAACAAATAACTAAAAAAAAAATTTGTTTTTATTTTAGCAATCGGCTTCCGTTTTCGTCTTCTTATTAGTCTTCGTTTATTCTTTGTCCTCCTATTTGTTTTCATATCATAAATTAATACGTCTTCGTATTCGTTTTCGTATTCGTATTCGTGATCGCCTTCGTATGCTGGTTCGATTTTGTGTTCGTCTTTGTATGGATCTTCGTTTTCGTGTCCGTATTCTGCTTCGCCGTCGCAAACGTATTCGTTTTTGTCTTTGGAATTGGTGCTTAATCTTAGTGTTAGTCCTTAACCTTAAGAGTGTCAAATGAGTGAGTTGAATGATATTTATTTGACGATTTTTAACTCACCACCACTCCGAGAATAGAAAACGCTATTATTTATTTTTTCAGATTTGTTCAATGAATGTCTCCCTACTTGACCTTCAAATGACCGCGAACCTGACAGGATGAAGGCTAACAGAGTCCGGATTCGCATTCAGGGCGTCGAATAACATAGGCATATAGAGGTTTGGTTCAATATGCAGAAACTTTTGTTTTTTGCAAACCTATGTAATCATTTAAAAGCAATTTCTTTCATAAGTTCAGCTTCCTTCTCATAATATTTCCCTCTTTTAGCTGCAGCTTGAAATTTGGTCGTACCGTTTTAGTGGGCTCTTCTAATGCAATAGAGTTAATAAGAGTTGACCAGAACTGCTGCCTGGTAACTGGATACAGAGAGCGTTAGCTTTCTGTCGAGCACCCCGCTGGGCTGATAGGAAAACATAACGACGCTTGTTTAGAAACCGATTTCAGTTTCTACTCGGAAGTGTTCAATCGATTGAGAATAGTATAACTGAATAAAAATGATATCATTTTTCATTGAAAATATTCTATCTAAATGAAATTTTGAACACCTTGTATGTTCCTAAAATACATCACGGGTAAAACATTGACATATCTACTCTACATACATATGCATGTACATTAGGGTGATTACAAAAAATTACTTTTTTTTTCTCGGAACCATGCTCACAAATTTCTTTTAGACGCCAAAATAAGTCTCAGAAAATATGAACCCTTTATATTAACCCTTTCCTGCCCATGGTAGCCATATGGATACTAACCTTTATTTTCCTAATTTCGGACTGTGGGCTAGTCAGTAGCAGTTGTGGGTAAAAAGGAATAATTATTAAAATATATGTAGTATATTCATTGATATCGAATCATAAAAGGACCTTAAAACTGCCCACTTTTAAGAATATTTTAAGTAAAATTCAAAATATTTTTTCCTACGTCAAAAGGTTCGTGGAAGTTAAGAATGACCGCATCGCGCTTTTCGATATCCAATAAGAATAACACAGGCATTTTTTTTTACTTCTGATTTTTATATTTAGCGTCTTTGAATATTTTTGTAGAAAATTGAACGCTCTACAAAAAAGGTTTGAAGTTATTTTTCGATAAGTCTACTCGGTCAAAAGTTCTTTCAACTTTGACCTCGAATAACTTTTGACCGAGTTGACTTATGGAAAAATGACTTTATCGTTCGTTAAATATAAAATCAGAAGTAAAAAAAAATTATTTTTCCTGTGTTATTCTTATTGGAAATAGAAAAGCGCGATGCAGACATATTTTCTGCAAAAAAATTCTGAATCACCCTAATGTACATATATATTACATCACGGAAAAATATCATATATGTAAAGCAACTTCAACAAGTAAAAATATGTTAAACATAAAGGTCGACACATTTTAATGATAATACGAGTTTTGGCAGATATAATTGTTTTGAATATCTAAATACCTGAAATGATGAATTGGCGATAACAAATATGACTACAATCTACTTGAATTAATGACAATCAAACGGACCGCTTTCATATCAAGCAACAACAGCTCTTTTGAAGCGATATTTTCACTTCCCTGCAAAAAATTGTGCGACTAATCTCTAAAGAGAGTATTCCGAGATTACTCTCAATCGGGTACAATTGGGCATTAATTAGTCGCAACTAGTCTCATACGGGTACTAATGGAGATCAATTAGTCCCAAACTCATCTCTAACGGGTACTATTCACGATTTAATGATATGTACGCACTTAGTCAATGAAATTTCATGTGCGGCGTTGGCACACAGAGAGAGTATTCGCCTAACAAAACTGAGCAACCCGGTTCGAATCTCAGCTTGCGCAAATTTTTATTTTTATTTTTTAAAAGTGACTAGTCGCTTTTTATACCCTTTCGGGTATAAAGGTGAACAATTAGTCTCTTCATAGGACATGCTCGAACAAAAGCGATCAGTTCATTCCATATAAAGAGATCAAAAGTGGTATTAGTCGAATTGCTCCTTTGCGATTTAGTCCCATTTTTTGCAGGGTTGTTATTGCATTGGATAAATTAAATACATACATATATTTGTAGTTCATACTTATGGTGTGAATAGGGACAGCAATAGAGTAGATAAATTTTAAATGAGTTAGCAAGTGACTAACAAATAATTGAGTGAAGGTAACAAGCGGATTGGGTTTACTGACACTGCTAATGAGTTGTTGAAGCTTGCCAGTTAATTTGGGTAAAACCAGTGAAGTGCCAGTCGAAACACCTGAAAAAATGTTTGCTGGTAGAAATTTCATTTAAGTGGTTGCTGACACATGGGGTTGTAAGTACAGTTAAGAGATTGAGTCAACTGCTTAAAGCAGTAATTTTTAAAATTTCATTTCCAAGGGGTTTTTGGATTCGCAGATTTCGAATCTGAAAACAATTTTTAAAAACTAGAAATGGCAAATCCGATATGACGGATGAATTTTCAAAAAATTTTCAGATTTTTATGAAAATCGGTATCCAAAGCCGCTGATTACAAAACTGAAATTAGTTTTGCAAAATACCAAATCACGGATTTAAATCGCAAAAATTATGACTTATTCATATAAAGTCATAAACTGGCTGAGTTATAACTGGTAAAAGGAAAATTTGTCACAAGTATTTACGATTTGAAAAAAATAAATAAATTTTTTCAAACCATTATAAATTTTTAAATTATCGTAGATGTATTTATTTGGTACGTCGAACAAAATAAAGCAGTGCCCCACGATATTGATATTTTGGAGACCACCTTAACACACAATATGCTTGAAATGTTATATTTATTTATATTTCAATATTTTCACGTGAGTACTTATTCCAGCAGACCTACCCCCATTGGATTATATTTCCATCATTTATTCAAACAGTAATTCTGCTCCTTTCCAAAACCCATGTGAACATAAATGCATACATACGTATTTGTGTTGTTACTGTCCAAAGTTTTCCAAGAATACAGCTTTTGATCCAAATAAACAAAAAAAAAACCATAGTTAATACCTATCGAATCAAGCAACCGAAATAACCAAACACCAAATCGAATGAGCGGCGTGCGAGTACAACAGCAGCAGCACGACCAGCAGCACGACCAGCAGCACCACCAGCATACGCAATGAAGCTAAAGTGGAAAATCATTAGTCATATTAATCCCAATAGAGTCATTAAGTCGTACGTTAACTGTTTAACGATACTCGATTACACACATATACATATGTGTTGCTCATAGCACCATTCGCGACATTTCACCAACTCATTCGCCTGCCCAGGTACCCATCCGAATCTACTTAACCAGTTATAAGTTCGCAACTCGTCCCTAATGTCGTTTATCCAATTCGCCTGACCATTTTGACTTTGCACCAAACTTAATGCCATTGGCCTAAACTTATTTAATACGAAAATGTGTTGCTTTTGACGTACATAGTTTGTTGTTTGTGAGATTACCTACAGTCAAGTGTGGCTGTGTGAGGTGGTGCTACTATTGCTCCTCCTGTTGGCGCCAATGCTGGTACTTTGCTGCCACATAGTACTTGTAACGGGTGATTTTTTTGAGGTTAGGATTTTCATGCATTAGTATTTGACAGATCACGTGGGATTTCAGACATGGTGTCAAAGAGAAAGATGCTCAGTATGCTTTGAAATTTCATCATGAATAGACTTACTAACGAGCAACGCTTGCAAATCATTGAATTTTATTACCAAAATCAGTGTTCGGTTCGAAATGTGTTTCGCAAACCCAATTGCTGCGAACGGCGACGAATCGACATTTCACGGTCTTCAGCAACACTCTCAGAAACAGACGCAATATTCTCTTCTGTACGCACTGTACGCATTCGTGTGGTTGGTTTAATGTCCAATAAACCAACCACACGAATGCGTACAGTGCGTACAGAAGAGAATATTGCGTCTGTTTCTGAGAGTGTTGCTGAAGACCGTGAAATGTCGATTCGTCGCCGTTCGCAGCAATTGGGTTTGTGTTATTCGACCACATGGAAGATTTTACGCAAAGATCTTGGTGTAAAACCGTATAAAATACAGCTCGTGCAAGAACTGAAGCCGAACGATCTGCCACAACGTCGAATTTTCAGTGAATGGGCCCTAGAAAAGTTGGCAGAAAATCCGCTTTTTTATCGACAAATTTTGTTCAGCGATGAGGCTCATTTCTGGTTGAATGGCTTCGTAAATAAGCAAAATTGCCGCATTTGGAGTGAAGAGCAACCAGAAGCCGTTCAAGAACTGCCCATGCATCCCGAAAAATGCACTGTTTGGTGTGGTTTGTACGCTGGTGGAATCATTGGACCGTATTTTTTCAAAGATGCTGTTGGACGCAACGTTACGGTGAATGGCGATCGCTATCGTTCGATGCTAACAAACTTTTTGTTGCCAAAAATGGAAGAACTGAACTTGGTTGACATGTGGTTTCAACAAGATGGCGCTACATGCCACACAGCTCGCGATTCTATGGCCATTTTGAGGGAAAACTTCGGAGAACAATTCATCTCAAGAAATGGACCGGTAAGTTGGCCACCAAGATCATGCGATTTGACGCCTTTAGACTATTTTTTGTGGGGCTACGTCAAGTCTAAAGTCTACAGAAATAAGCCAGCAACTATTCCAGCTTTGGAAGACAACATTTCCGAAGAAATTCGGGCTATTCCGGCCGAAATGCTCGAAAAAGTTGCCCAAAATTGGACTTTCCGAATGGACCACCTAAGACGCAGCCGCGGTCAACATTTAAATGAAATTATCTTCAAAAAGTAAATGTCATGGACCAATCTAACGTTCCAAATAAAGAACCGATGAGATTTTGCAAATTTTATGCGTTTTTTTAAAAAAAAAAATTATCAAGCTCTTAAAAAATCACCCGTTATCATATTGCCAGTTTGCAAGTTCGTTTATGTATGTGTCTTTAGCTAGAATTCTACCGTTGCTGTTGCTGCTTCAATTCTCTTTTTGTTGTATCTCTAATCGTCTGTCGCTCATACAGCCATGGCTTTTGGTTTGGCTTTTGATAAATGGTCACTGGGATATACGGTGAACAAGTCGGGTGAGTTTAGGTGGTGAGTAGGGGTATGATAAGTATATATACATACATACATATATGTGTATAGCTGAGCTAACAGCATTGCACAACTTTTGACAAATTGGTGTTGGAAACTTTGTCTACAGAGTAGCTGTTGAGATAAATATGTTTAAATAACAACACTTAAATATTTCTATCTTATGGAATTCATTTTGAAGCTCCGTACATGCATATTTACCATAACAGATATATGTTTGAATAAATAACAATTTATTATTCTAAACTTTAACAAAAGCCATAAATAGTTTGTGATTTTCTGGGCAATAAATCTTATTTGCAAATACTGCTGCTGGATTTTACGGGCACAAAAATTTCACTTCGATTTATTGGAACTCAAAAATTTGTACACCTTTTTAGGTTAATTTAAGTTATAAGCACATGTGAAAAAAGAGAGGAATGCCACCTTGCACGTCGAGAAGAAGAAAATATCATCTACCTTGAAAGGTTCAGGTGAAATAGGATCTAACTTCGCTTTGCTTTTGGTAAGATGACTATAGCACCCAGATTAGATATTCGCAGAATAAAGTGAGTAAAGGCGCTAATGCTTATTTGTCATCAATCAATCGACAGCTGCGAAGATGTGCATGATCTCGTTTCGCCCGAAAACAAATTCAGCCGAAAAAATTGCATCCGCCCGTAGTTAATAAATACCCGTAAGCTCTTAACTCGTACCATAACTAATGATAGAGTTGAATATGTTTTCGAGGTCTATGAATAAGTCGGGCGAGTTTTTTTCGATTTGACCTTTATATTTTAAGATTTTACGATAAAATATTAAGAAAAGCGACAAAACAAGTAATTTCTAAGCAAAAAACGAGACCAACTTCAATTCTAACACAAAAATTTAAGAGTATCGTTAATTTCCTCATAATCCAATAATCGGATCTAAACGAATATATTGTGGGGGCACCTCTTGGACCTCGGTTCACGTGGTATAAAGCTATGCGGTAAAATACATACAAAATATTCCGATGAATTAATAATCTTTGAAGTCGGTTAAAAGAGGCCGAAAATGTAAAGCGGTACGTACACTGAGGGAAAAAAATATTAAAATCAAATAGAAACGTAATTGATCTTACTATAAACGTCAACGAAAGTACTGTATATTGGTAAATATTCAATTCAATTACGCGCATATTAAAATGACCGCGTTCGTACTGAAAAAGCATCCGTGAAGTGAATAATCAAGACAAAAACTAAAAAAAAAATATTTAACTTGCATGTTGCCTGCATTGGAATTCGAACCTGACCATCTCCAGATATCAACAACTTGTGGCAAGCATCTTTGCGCACTCAGCTAAACCCTGACATATAAATTTGCTTTCAAATGTTGGACATCCATCAACACCACAGCACGCGATTTGTACTATGTACCTATGTGTGTGTTGTCACCGCTCTCAGAGCGGCGCTCTGCATGCTTGGGGTGCGTACCCTGTGGGGAAAATCTCTAGTTCTGAACTGGGGCGTTTCTAGTACATTTAGACCCAGTACTGGTTCGCGATAAATCTCTTTTGCATGCAAGCAACTGGCGAATTTAACATGGCGATGTCCTAGGAAGTGTCAATTGGCCCCCGCTGCATCCCTTTTTCGATAGTTCCGGACTAGTCCTAAATTCTATAGTTCCGAACCAGTTCTAAAATCGACAGACGAAAGAAAAAGGTATTATGATTTTTCAATCTTTTCGGTTCTTCCGTGTGCGATTTTACATTATTTTCAAAGAAACATTTTTTCAAATTTGAAATTAAATTTGTTTGAATGATTGTAAGAAATGTACGTTTACATACCTTTGGCTGTAGCTGACTTTGCAGAGGTGCTCCCTGTTATTGGTTAGATTCCAGACGGCCCCAAGATGTTAATATGTTAACACAAAGCTTTGTTTTGTA
>NW_023458555.1:15743389-15753890 GCF_013731165.1 Rhagoletis pomonella | reverse complement strand
TTATTTTATTTTATTTTATTTTATTTTATTTTATTTTATTTTATTTTCTTCTTCTTCTTATTTGGCGCTGTAACCGCCTAAGCGATTTTGGCCGAGTCCAAAACAGCACGCCAGTCATTTCTCTTCTGTGCTAACTGACGCCAATTGAAAATGCCAAGTGAAGCCAAGTCCTTCTCCACCTGGTCTTTCCAACGCAGAGGAGGCCTTCCTCTTCCTCTGTTCCCAGCATCGCGGCCCGCGTTGAATATTTTCAGAGCAGGAGCGTTTCTGTCCATCCGAACGACATGGCCAAGCCAGCGGAGCCGCTGAATTTTAATTCGCTGCACTATGTCTACATCGTTGTAAAGCTCATACAGCTCATCGTTAAATCGTCTGCGATATTCGCCATCACCAACGCGTAAAGGTCCGTAAATCTTTCGCAGAATCTTTCTCTCGAAAACTCCAAGAGCCGCCTCATCAGATGCTTTCATTGTCCATGCTTCCGCGCCATACACCAGCACAGGCACGATGAGTGACTTATAGAGTGTGATCTTTGTACGACGAGAGAGGACTTTACTTCTCAATTGCCTACTCAGCCCAAAGTAGCACTTGTTGGCAAGAGTGATTCTCCGTTGGATTTCAAGGCTGACATTATTATTGGTGTTAATGCTGGTTCCCAAATAAATGAAGTCGTCTACTTTTTCAAACTTGTAACGGTCAACAGTGACGTGGGTGCCAAGACGCGTATGCTCTGACTGTTTGTGTGCTGACAGGAGATACTTCGTTTTGTCCTCGTTCACCACCAGACCCATTCGCTTTGCTTCTCTATCCAATCCCGAGAAGGCAGAACAGACGTAGCCCTTGTTTTTACCGATAATATCGATGTCGTCGGCATACGCCAGCAATTGTACGCTCTTATAAAGTATTGTGCCTGAGCGGTTCAGTTCTGCGGCTCTTATTATCTTCTCCAACATAAGATTAAAGAAATCACACGAAAGGGGGTCCCCTTGTCTGAAACCTCGTTTGGTATCAAACGGCTCGGAGAGGTCCTTCCCTATTCTGACGGAGCTGGTGGTATTGCTCAACGTCATTTTACACAGCCGTATTAGTTTCGCGGGGATACCAAATTCAGACATCGCGGCATAAAGGCAACTTCTCTTCGTGCTGTCGAAAGCGGCTTTGAAATCGACAAATAGATGGTGTGTGTCGATCCTATTCTCGCGGGTCTTTTCCAAGATTTGGCGTATTGTGAATACCTGATCTATGGTGGATTTTCCAGGCCTAAAGCCACACTGATAAGGTCCAATCAGCTCGTTGAGGGTGGGCTTCAGTCTTTCGCACAATACGCTCGATAAGACCTTGTAACCTATGCTTAGAAGGCTAATTCCGCGGTAGTTGGCGCGTATGGCGGGGTCGCCTTTCTTGTGGATTGGGCAGAGCACACTTAAATTCCAGTCGTCGGGCATGCGTTCATCTGACCATATTCTGCATACGAGCTGATGCATGCACCTCATCAGCTCCTCGCCGCCGTACTTGAATAGCTCGGCTGGCAGGCCGTCAGCTCCAGCAGCTTTGTTGTTTTTCAGCCGCGTAATCGCTATTCGTACCTCGTCATAGTCAGGCGGTGGGACAGCTACTCCATCATCATCGACTGGGGACTCGGGTTCGTCTTCCTCACTACTTTCAGCGCTGCTACCATTCAGTAGGTTATAAAAGTGTTCCCTCCACAATTTAAGTATATTCTGGACATCGGTCACTAGGTCGCCATTGTTGTTCTTACAGGAGTTCGCCCCGGTCTTGAAACCTTCCGTAAGTCGCCTAACCCTCTGGTAGAATTTTCGGGCATTCTTCCTGTCGGCCAGCATCTCAAGCTCTTCGCACTCACGTATTTCGGCCTCTCTCTTCTTATTGCGGCAAATACGTCTCGCTTCCTTCTTCAGTTCCCTATAACGGTCCCACATGGCTCGCGTTGCGCCCGATCGCAGCGTGGCCCTGTAGGCGGCATCTTTTTTCTCTGCGGCTTCTTGACATTCCTCATCGTACCAGTTGTTCTTTCGGGCTCGCTGAAATCCAACTACTTCTTCGGCGGCGGTACTTAATGATCGGGAAATGTGGTTCCACTGCTCGCGTACGTCGGATTGTTGAAGAGTGCTCTCAGAGAGCAGGTGTGTGAGTCGAGTGGCGAATAGATTGGCCGTCTGTTGTGATTGCAGCTTTTCGACGTTAAGCTTTCCTTGCATTGTTGGGCGCACATTTTTTGCTGCACAGAGGCGGGTGCGTATCTTGGCTACAACAAGATAGTGGTCCGAGTCGATGTTTGGCCCTCGGAGTGTACGTACGTCCAAAACGCTTGAAGCATGCCTTCCGTCTATGACAACATGATCGATTTGGTTTCTCGTTTTTCGATCCGGAGACAGCCATGTAGCTTGGTGGATGTTCTTATGCTAGAACCTAGTACTACATATTACCATATTTCGGGCCCCGGCGAAGTCGATCAGCCTCAGCCCGTTATCGGACGTTTCGTCGTGGAGGCTGAATTTTCCGACAGTGGCGCCAAAGATCCCTTCCTTGCCCACCTTGGCATTAAAATCGCCAAGCACGATTTTGACATCGTGTCGGGGGCAGCGCTCATATGTACGTTCCAAGCGCTCATAGAAGAGATCCTTGGACGCCTCATCCTTCTCTTCCGTCGGGGCATGGGCACAGATGAGCGAGATGTTGAAGAATCTAGCTTTGATGCGGATTGTGGCTAGACGTTCGTCCACCGGGGTGAACGCCAGTACTCGGCGACGGAGTCTATCTCCTACCACGAATCCAACACCGAATTTGCGCTCCTTTACGTGGCAACTGTAGTAGACGTCGCAAGGCTTCACGCTTACTTTACCTTGCCCCGTCCATCGCATTTCTTGGATGGCGGTGATGTCAGCCTTTGTCTTCCCGAGGACATCAACCAGCCGGGCAGAGGCACCTTCCCCATTAAGGGTCCGGATATTCCAGGTGCATACCCTTAAATCATAGTCCTTTATACGTTTGCCGTGGTCGTCATCAGAAAAAGGGGGTCTCATCCGAGGCTTGTTGGAATTTTTCATTGGGCGGGGTTTTAACGTGGCGGGACCCAAACCCAGCGCACGCGAAGTTTTACGCCTTCTCACTTTAGCTCGCTCCCAAACGGGTGTTTGGTTGCTACCCAGAGGATACGTGGATATAAATATCCGGACGTTGTGAGCTGCGATTTGAACCGTACGCACAAGAATCGCTTCTGGCCACTCCCAGGTGAATGGCAGTCAAAAGTTTTCCACTTCTGCGCACGGAACCATCCTATTTTATTTTACTTTATTTTATTTTATTTTATTTCATTTATAATTGGTGGATGACTTCAACCAAAGAACCGAAATATTTTGGCGGAAGTCTTAAAATGTAATTAGGGGATTCGCAAGACGTGTTAATCGTCGTAAAATCTTAAGCTTAACAATTTTTTATGTAAAATAATGATTAGAATGGCTTTAGAGAATTTCTAGCTACAACGAAATATTTTTAAAATGGTGAAAAATATATAATTAATCCCCCTTAAAACCATTTTAACCGTTATTTTATATTAACAGGTCTTGTGAACCCCCTAAATAAGTTTTATAATTATTGTAAAAAACCGCATCGTTCTTTGGTGTTCGGCATTTATGAAGCCGAGATTAGTTATACGAGTATTAGCTTGTGAAAAAGAGTAAACAACTTTTCTCTCTGCTGCGACTTATCTTGCTCTCAGCAACTTTTGTTAATCGAGTCTTTTACACACAATTTTTAGTTCGCAATTACATTTTTTGCTCACTAATTTTTGCCACACATTTCACACTTTCTCGCTCCGCAGTAAGAGGAAACATTCGTTAAGTCAGAAATGAATGCAAAAGAAATTGCGAACGCGTTGATTAATTGGCCGCATGGCCAAATGAAAGCGAAAACGAATTGGAGCAAGGACAAATGTGAGAGAAAAATGACAACACTAACAATAAAACCTTCTCACAAATTGACAATAGCTCCCACGCGCCAAAGGATTGAAAGAAGTGTAAAATGAAAAAACGAAAAAAACTTCACAGCGTTGAAACAAATGAGCTGTGACAAAAATGGCGTTGGTGAAAAATAAAAACAGAAAACGTTGTGAGATAAAAAAGGAATTAGAAAATGTGTGGTAAATTGCATAGATATGCAGAAATGTGTTTGCTATTGCCGGCTGGACGAACAGATGCATATGAAAGTATGCATGCAATGTCAGAGTGTGTGCATTTTTTTTTTCATAGGAATTCCACAAACCTGAATGAGTGCGCAAAAACTTTGCTAAACTACTTTGACATTCAAATGGGTGTTTTAATTTGAAGATATTTACGAGTTGGCATATGCGATTATGATTCACACTTGTTTGTTGTGTTTGTATGTATGCATCAAAATATTTAAGTATGTTATGAAATTAGCGCGGTATGACACATTTGATGAATAACTTCCTACGCTGGGTGTGTCTTCAAATTTTAACAGTCACATGTATTATAGGGTGGCCCTTAAAACATCAACATCGTGGGAGACCTCTAATTTTGTTTTACTTTTTCGAAAAAAGTTGCCACCTGTTAAGAATTTAAGCTCAAATTAATTAAAAAGTTAAATCAATTATTAAATATGGGTGTCAATCAAAATGGTTTTGAAAAGGCTTTATAACTTAACTACGTATAGGAGGGTTGCCACATGTTAAAAAAATGTAATTAAATTAAATTAGATTTTAATTAAATTTTAATTAAAGGAATATGGTAAGTAAGGTAAGGTATCGCTATATGGGTGTCATACAAAAGAGGTTTAAGAAGGTAGTAGTTTGGAAATATTTTGAATAGGTTTGCCACCTATTTGAGTAGTCTAATTGAACTATTTTATACCCAAGTTATATGAAATATTAACGAGGGATGTCAAATGAAAGAGCTTCAAGAAATACTTAGTTTGACAATTTAGAACATTTTTGATGTGCTTGAGGGCCCAGCTTAAAGGGCTAAACTAAAATTATTCAATAAGTTAAATGAATTACTAACCGATGGTAATCAACGGAAATGGGTTTAAGATCCTTTATTTAAGAACTATGTTTAGGAGGGTTGCCACGTGTATAAAAAATGAATTTCCACTTAATTCATCAGATACTTGAAATATTTACAACAATGTCAGGCGAAAAATATTTAAGGAAATTTTAGTTCGCAAATAATTTTTAAGAGGGGTGCCGCCTGTTTTGAAAGTGGTATTTTGTTTAATTATACATAAGTTACATGAAATTTTTAAATATGGTTATGAAAAGAACGAGTGTTAAGAAATCTTTAATTTGAACATTTGGTTTTTTTTGTTGAAAAAATTAAGCTCAAATTATTTAATAAGTTAAATGGATTGTCAAAAGATGGGTATCAGTCGAAATGGGTTTGAAAATATTTTATTTCTAAACTGTATTTGCGAGAGTTGCCATGTGTTTAAAAAAACTAAATTCAACTTAGTTCATCAGTAAATTGAAATATGTATAACAATGCCAGGCGAAAGATTTTAGTTCCAAAATATCTTTAAAGAGGTTGCCACCTGTTTGAAAATTCAAATTTGTTTTATTTATACGAAAGAGACATAAATGAATTATCGAAATATTAGTGTCAAACGAAAGAGTTTTAAGGAAATTATAGGCTGATAATATTTTTAATTAGAATTGCCATCTAGTATTTTTTTTTTGAAGGTCATCACATCTGCAACGTTATTTAGAATTTCCAAAATGAGAAGTCAAATTAAAGAACTGGGATTCTACATAGATGTGCACAGGTTTTATTTTTTGAAGTTACATAAAAACCAACACTATGCGAGACCTCTCATCTCTCAGAAATGGTTAGATTAATTATTAGGAATATTTTGAGGTTTTTGAATAGGTTTCACTTGTTTAAAAAATTTATTTAAATGTTGGCGCTTTGGCGCCATGCGGGTTCACTAGTTTTTTCTATTATGTTATCAATATATTTTTATAGATTTTGTTATCGATATTTTTTGTAGAATTCGTTATCGATATTTTTAGAAAAGGGTAGAGAGGATAAATAAAATATAATCTTAAGCTTAAAAGATTTTAGTGCAAGATTTTGTTAGAATTTTTTGTTTTGCTCACTTCTCCAGTGTAGCTCAGGCGCCAAATGCGTTGTTTATTAAATTGCAAAAAATTTGAAAAAAATTTTGACCTTGACCAACTATAACTCAGCGAGTTTTTGAATTTATATGAATAAGTTTCAATTATGTGTCAAATTTATCAGATTTCAAGTAAAAATTTTGTAGAATTTTTGCGCCAGATTATTATTTTTTCTACATAGAATAAAAAAATAGGTGCCCCTTCCAAATTAAAAATATTAATATTTTTAAGTATCACCCTTATAAAGATGCATATTTGGGCACCCGCTGGCAACTTCTGTTGGGTAAAAAATAGCGATGATGACAATAGCAAAAGCTATAATTCTACATATTGAACTTCCGCTCTCCGCATTAGACTAATCCATTATTCTTTCGCTTTACTGAAAAGTAAAACTGTTATTAATTACTAAAACAAAAATTAAGCATACATTTTAAAACCTCATAAAGACTACTTAGTCATCAAGGTCTAATGAAGGAACAACAATCAAATGGCATCATAGGTATCGAAAAAAATTAAATCCTTTGATTTTATCAACCACTCACACCATTTTACAGGCCCCCATTTTCGACCAATAGGAATAGTATGTAACGCTGCCGAGCAAAACTGATGATGGTGATTTTTCTTAATTATTTACAATGTTTTTCAAGTAAAAACTTTTTTGTGATTTTTTTATAAAAACATTGTTCATGCTTTAACGAAAACCATATAATTATTATAATCAATTTAGAAAAAATCCACAAATTACCATCAAAATTTTGCGCTTTAAAATTAAAATTAAGTAAATTATGTAAGTGCAAGTTTAGAGTGCCTAAACAATTTATTGATTTATTTAATGTTATTTTGTTTTTGTTCAGCGCTTTTGCTGTACTCAGTTTTTCCCGGCAGTGTACATATGTACAAGTATGTATTCATAATTTTATCTGCACGCGTACGAAATTCCATTTTCCACTCGCCTCTGTTGATGTCACAATGTGCGTGCAAAGCAATGTGCACAGCGAAGTGATTTCGAGGAAAGCGATTTAATTGAATTTTCATTTCTCCTTTTATTGCCTGCTAGCTGCGGGCACTTATGTCGGAATGCGACACTGTTTTACTGATTACTTGCCAAATTGATTAACTCCACTTTATAAAACACCTCATGATGTTTTCGTTTCTACCAAAAAAAAAAAAAATATCGCCTTTTTATTGCCCCTTTGTTCTCTCGTGTTCCACTATAAAATAAAGGACAACGCACAGTGGTTGCTGCCATAGGCCAAAATTAAAAAAATTTATGTAAAATTTTTTGAACCGAAATAGGCTTAGCAATCAGTTTTTTGTCCAAACTTCATGTTGTCATATATTTTTTGTTTTCATTCTAACGGTTGTTTCTGAAAAAGCAACAAAAGTGTCATCAGTTGTTCATTTTATTTGTACAGCGTCAGAACGCTGAAAATTGAATTCGAACTAACGTAAATAAAATATTGTGAAAGGTGAGTGAATTAAAATTGTATGCAATGGATATTTTACATAAAGGTATTGACGTTATTTCTACAATTTAAGTTGTGGATAATTCGTGTTGTGTTTTATGCAAATCGTGGTTTTAGAAAAGTAGGATTTTGTGTGTTTCTTGGTTCGTCTTTCAAGTATTTAGGTAATGTTTTAAGTGTGTTTCCCCTATCGGCCCTCAATATTTTTATTTACATATTGTTTGTTAATATTTTAAGATTATAAAAGTTTCTCCCTTTCGTCCTTGTCAAGCTCACGCACATCGATTTGGCTTACAACAGTGTGAAATTTAAGAAAATAAAACGAAAATAAAATTTTCTCACCGTTGCACAGTGGTTGCATTTATGTGGGGGGAGCGCCCAAATATACTTTTAATAGACATATCAGGATAAAATTTTTACCCTAAGGTCTGTTAAGAGTAAAAACTGTAATATGTAAAAGTGGGCGGGGTTGGACACGCCCACATACAGTCATGTGAGAAATAGTAAGGACACGACATTATGACCACTTTCGGCTATTTTTTTTGTTTGTTTAATTTTTATTTTTTTTTTTTATAAAAATACAACTCACTATCTAACAAAAACCATATATGTCCAAATTTCAAACTTTGTAAAGAAATAGGAAAATTCAACAAAATTTTAAAACAACACCAAACTTTATAATAAGAACTTTAAGAAAAAATCTAGGTGTGCAGTTTTATAGCCAATTAAATTCTAGCTTAAGAAATTGCAAGTTTGAAGTGGCTAAAAATTCGCGTTGATTGTTGATAAAAAAAAATTGTCAAGCATACTTTGAATGGGAGAAAATGCGTGCCACCGCCAGGATAAAAATTATCAAAAATTAATGCGATTTCTTAACCACTTGAAAGAAGTAATAATATAAAGATTAGAATATGGATGTGGATATAAACATAAATATCGAGATTTCATCGCGAGGTTTTATATAAATGAAAACTAAAAAAAAGGTATACCAAACAAAGTAAAATAACCACTTATGCTCATATACCCGTAGTTGCGTATGCAACGTATACGCCCCGCAGCACCATACGCAGTCCTGTAATACGTTTACTCACGCGCCTTAATTCAAAAGTAATATTACTTAAAAGTAATTAAATATTGACGTGGAAGATTTTTACACAGTATTCATTATGCGTATATATATTACTTTTCTATATATATATATATATATATATATATTACTTTTCTCATTTGAATGAATTTCGAGGGTACTAATAAAAATTGTAAAAATGGAATTTTAGTTTCTCAAATCATAGTCATCTTTTACTCAATGTAATTTTGTTCATTTGGTGAGGCACTAAATTTATTACACTAGCTTCGTTTGTTTTGGCAAGAAGAACACTTTTACATTTGGAAGTATCTCAATTTGTTAAAATTAAAAATTCTTAAAATTTAAAAAATATCAAAATAGCTTCGACAGATATTCTGTATGCTGCTCTTACTTTTACTTCACAGAAATGTTTTACTCAATTCCAACGTCTGTTGCGTCTGATATGAATATTCTATTTGACAACTTCCTAAAGTTATAAAAAAAACAATCATGAGTTTTTCGAGTGACAATGAAAAGTTAGTAATTTCGGTACTTTTTGGCCTAAATAAACGATTTAAGGCTAAATTTTGTACAAATAATTGATTTATTTTTTACTTTACTTGTTTTAAGAACCCCAGTCATTGAAATATATCGTATAGATATGAATTTTAATTTGAATATGGGTATAAATCTAACTTTGAACTTGAATAGGATTACGGATATGGATGTGGATATAAATTTGAAACAGACCTGATTACACAAGAATATGAATACCAATGCAAAATATAACCGATTTGAAAGATCCTCCATCACGATCGATATCTATAAATATGACTATCGCAAATAACAAATAACAAGTGTGTATATTAGACCGGGTCGGTCGTCATAGGGTAGAAAACAACCCCGCAGTTTGACAGTGTACTTCGAGAGCATTTTTTCTTTCTCGGAAAGTCCGGAAAACAGCCAAAATCGAGTTTTCTTCATAACTATTTATTATTCGATTTGGAAGTGTGATAATTTTGATTACTGTATATCTTTCTCAGACCCGTTTACCCTAAAACACTGCAAAGTTTAAATAACTTAATTTATACTGCATTAAATAAAATTTAGCTTGTCAAAAAATTACACATTCTAGTAAGCAATGCGTAAAGGTAAATTAATAAACAAAAAAGTTCAGAGACTTGAAACTCCTCTTTCAAGCGAAGCCAAAATTGATGCCGATAGATAACTCATACGCCATGGCAAGCGAGCAATTAATACGGTAGACAAACGGGCTCGATTATTTGCATAACCAGCCTTAATTTGCTTTAACTCATGCATTTTCCTCTTTAAAATGAGCATAAGCAGCCAAACAAATGCACGAAATTTTTGGGAATTAACTCGGATCCGGGGAATTTTCGATGACAACACTAGCTCAATCAAGTTAGCGGCGCTAAAATGCAAAAATGAAGAAAAAATTTGTTCGTATTATTGTGCTCATTGTGTGCTATTTTCGGCCACTTTTCGTTTTTTTTGTGCTCCGACCATTTGGTAAATAATTAAGACTTTGCTAAGTTAACCGTAACTTAGCAAAACATTCATTTAATGAAGTATTTTTACTACTTTTCTGGGCTTATTTTTTTGTGCTTTTTATGGGCTTTAAAAATATTGCCCGGTTAACATTGAAAAACCGTTTGACGCCACGCTAGCTAACCCACTTCTTAAACTTTGGTCGAACACGGATAAATAGTATTGAGGAAATACGTGCTATTTTTGGGCTTTTTAGAGTCGCCTAAATAATTATAGGAGCTCATCCAGTTTCCGAGATAATTAAGACTTTGC
>NW_023458555.1:15718364-15738389 GCF_013731165.1 Rhagoletis pomonella | reverse complement strand
CATTTTCCAAAATTTTATGATAAGCGTATTTCCTGATAAAGAATTGTTGCAAGCATCAATTTTGAATAAATTAGCTTCAATATTTACGGATTTATCGATGATTTCGTATTTCTCCAAATTACCGTTATATGGGATGTGGGCGTGGTTATTGTCCGATTTTTAAAGTTTTCGGCCATTTGGTATCCTGTACCAAGGCCAATAACTGTGCCAAGTTTGGAAGAAATCGGTGCAGCGGTTGCCAAGATATACACATGTAACCATAAGTGGGCGTGGCTACGCCCATTTTCAAAAAAATGTTAATGTTCTTATTTTTCGTCTAAAAGTTATTGCAAATATCAATTTTGAGTGAATAATCTTCAGTAGTTACTAAAATATCGCAGTTTTCGTATTTCTGAAAATTACCGTTATATGGGAGGCAGGCGTGGTTATTGTCCGATTTTGCCCATTTTTAATACCATCCGTCCTACGCCCGAAAGAAGTACACGTACCAAGTTTCGTTAAGATATCTTAATTTTTACTCGAGTTATCGTGTGCACAGACGGACGGACAGACGGACGGACAGACGGACGGACGGACGGACAGACAGTCACCGCTTAATCGATTTCTCTTTTCATGCTGATCATTTATGTGTACATTTGTCTATATCTATCTCGATTCGTTTTGCCTGTTACAAACAACCGTTATGTGAACAAAGTTATAATACCCTTGTGCACAAGTGCGCTCGGGTATAAAAACGGTGCTTGGTTGGGAAAGCCAACGATCGTTTGAGAAGGCGTAAAACTATTTATTTGGCATACATACATAGATATTATCAAATAAATAGTATATACATATATGTGTATGCATGTGCCATGTACATATTCAAACACAATTTTAGCCACTCGGCTGATTTAGAAATTTGCATACCCATCAGGGTAGCCGACTGAATTTTTGGACCTTTTGAAAAATTTGTTTTTGCAGTTGATACTTCCTAGAGTGTTAGAATGAGGTGTATGTATGTACATATGTACATATTTTGAAACAATTTTCTGTCAGATATATAAATCAATTACGCAACTAACTATACACATTTTCACACAAGTGAGATGTGCAATGCTATTGCACTACTTAAAATATTTGTCTTATCTTTAAGCGATTTGGCTTTGGCTATGCGTATAGTAGTATTATCTTTTTATAAAAGTACCCGTATAGTAGAGTGACATGGTTATTATCTGATTTCAAAAATTTTCCAAACCACAAACAATTCCCGTACCGAGTTTTATAAATTTTAATTAATTATTTAGTAATTTTAGTCCGATTTCAATAACTTTCAACGTTTTGCTTTTATGTGGCAAGCACAATAACCATCGAGTTTGGTACAAATTGGTAGAACGGTTACCGATATACATATATGTGATCATAAGTGGGCGGTGCCACGCCCATTTTCCAAAATTTTATCATAAACGTATTTCTTGGTAAAGAATTGTTGCAAGCATCAATTTTGAATAAATTAGCTTTAATATTTACTGATTTATCGAAGATTTTGTATTTCTCTAAATAACCGTTATATGGGATGTGGGCGTGGATATTGTCCGCTTTTTAAATTTTCGGCCATTTAGTATGCTGTACCAAGGCCAACAACTGTGCCAATTTTGGAAGAAATTGGTGCAGCGGTTACCAAGATATACACATATAACCATAAGTGGGCGTGGCTACGCCCATTTTCCAAAAGTTTATAATATTCTTATTTTTCGTCTAAAAATTGTTGTAAATATCAATTTTGAGTGAATAATCTTCAGTAGTTACTAAAATATCGCAGTTTTCGTATTTCTGGAAATTACCGTTATATGGGAAGTGGGCGTGGTTACAGTCCGATTTCGCCCATTTTCAATACCAACCTACCTTGGATTAACAGAAACCTACATACCAAATTTCGTTGAGATATCTCAATTTTTGCTCGAGTTATCGTGTACACGGACGGACGGACAGACGGACAGACGGACGGACAGACAGACATGGCTTAATCAATTTCTTTTTTCATCCTGATCATTTATGTATACATTTGTCTATATCTATCTCGATTCGTTTTGGCTGTTACAAAAAACCGTTATGTGAACAAAATTAATATACCCTTGTGCACAAGTGCGCTCGGGTATAAATATAGAACTTATAAAAAAAAGAATGAAAAAGAAATAAAAAAAGTATACTGGCCGTGGGACTCGAAACCACGACCTTGCGGCTGGTTCATTCGCATTACTGCCATCTGTAAGGGTAAAATTTTAATTTGCATTTATGCTTATTAATTCAAATTAATTTTCTCCGTCTGTCTCCCATATAAGGCTGGCTTTCAAGTAATCAAGTAGACTTGATATCGGTATGGGCACTTGTTATTTTATTTAATTGCATTTACCAAACTCGTATTTCAAAACCCAACGACAAAAAGCATGCACTAGATTATTGGCCTAAGTTTTTCGCATGTCAAGAAACCGTTGGAAAAGTATTTTTTTTTTGTAGATGAGAAGCATTTAGGGTTTCAATTACGGCCAAAATAGTTGTTTAAAATTTCCGTATTTGTATATAGTCGTTGTTGCAACCTGTTCAATTTGAAATGAATTTTGAATAAAATTTTTGTAATAAAAATAAATGTGCTGAAGTGAAGGCAAAAATGAAAATAAAAGCAATGAGAAATACATAAGGATTAAGAAAATTATAAATTTTTTATAACAATCGAACAAATCCAGTCGCCAATAACTCAAATATCAATTTTTTGAAATTTTTCAAGCTATCGAAGTTTATATTTCGCTAAATTTACGAATCGTCGAAGTTTGCAGTTATTGAAATCTATTGAGTTAACCATGCTTATTGAGTTATCGGAATGTATAGAATTTTTCAAATTGATCAAGATTTATTGAGCTGTGGAAATTTTTAGAGACACAGAGAATTATTTGTCGAAATTTTCCGATAGTTATCGAGTTATACAAATTTACTGGATTATCGAAAATTATCAAGTTAATGGAATTTATCAAGTTATCGATTATTTTTGAATTATCATTATTTATGGAGTTAACGAAATTTATCGAGTTATCGTAATATATCAAGTCCTTTCACCTCATCGAGTTATCGATAATTATTGTTTTCTGCAAATTTGCCGATTTAACGATTCTTAGTTTTTGGAATTTTAAAGTTACCGAAAATTCTAGGGTTATATAAGTATATCGAGTTTTCTATCGGTCTATCGGTTTATCGCATTGTATTGAGTTAGCAGAGTGTTCTTAACGAGTTGTCAAAACTTGTAGCTGCAAATCGAAATTTATGGAGCTATCAAATTTGATCGAGTTATCGAACTTCGTAGGGTTATCCAAAAATTATCGAGTTATCCGTTCATCGATTTATATCGAGATATGTCAATTTCTAAGTTATCGATATTTATTGAGTCCTCAAAACGGAAATTTATGAATTTTACGGGTAATCGAATTTTTAGTGTTTTTGAAATTCCTTGAGATTTCGATATGTATGAAATGATCGAGATTTATCGACAAGCTGGGGTGTAATGTGTCGATTCCAAGTCCACTGATTTAACAACTGGTAGTCACGTTTTAGTTTTAAAGTAGGAGATTTTCCGGTAACTAAATTTGTACTTTATAAGTAAAACGACACTAGTAGCCAAATCAATAAGGTACTCAGTTAAAACCAAACATAAATCAAATTATCGTTAAAGCGCAAAACAAAAATATAAAAGAAATTTGGATATGTGTGACATCACAAACGATGCTGTGCATTATCCTGAAATGCGGTTTTTACTTTAAACGAGACGATGTGCTGTAGCAAAAAATCGGCAAATTTAATAAAAAGCAAGGACATTTTACTGCCGGAATGCAAAAACAGCAAAAAATTTGTTATTCTAAATTTTCGCATTTTTTTTATTCCTCTATTGTTTAATGTAAAATATGGCCAACGGCTAAAGCAGCCATAATGTCAACTAAGTGGCTGCAAAAATCTGCAGGCACATCATTTTCACGTTCTAAATTTGTTGTTTGAGTGAAGAAGGCAGCATTAAATGACGCAAATATAAATAATCATAATTGTTTTAAAATGGCAATAAAAAGTGTTTACGCAGCGAAAAATGAATTACGGAGAAATAAAGCACTTTGAAATGCAGAAAGTAGAAGCGCATGGATAATAATAATAATATTTCAGCAGCATAGTAGCAGCAGTGACTAAAACACTCGCACGTCACTAAGCCTGATCCTTGAAGTGTTGAATTCCCAGCCGGCATTTGCGATTCTACTAGCTTTTGTGTTGTTTTTTTTTTGCTTTGGGCTATGCTAGGCTGTCAGCAAATGGCACGAAATAACAACTGAAATGGTAGAATAGAAAAACACTAAAAAATGTAAATGAGCGTAGTTATTAAAATAATACTCGCAAAAAACGAAATGTTATCATCCTAACTAAAAAATGTCTAAAAATCATAAAAAAAAAAGTCATGGCCAACAGCAGACACTTCGCGCACTTCGAGCACGTGCGAACTTGCTGATTTTTTTGTTTTTGGGTTCGTGTCATTTTTAATTAAAATATGTACATATGCAAATATTTATGTACACAAATACATACGTTTGTACTTATGTGGCTAGGTACTATGTGAAGGCATACTAGGCTTGGCATACGAGTATGCGAAAATTTATTTGAATTTAGAACACCTGGTGGCAGCAGCTTGAGTACGAATAATATTTTTCTATTCCACACACTAACACCTTTTAGCTACACATGCAAACATGTGTTTTAATGTATGTATGTATGTGGGAATAGCATTATAGCAGTATAGCTCAGCAATAAGCTCTTTTGGGATAGCGCAGCTAAAACTGACGCCACATTAATTAAGTTAGCCGGTTATTTCACTGCAGGCGGCCGGAGACAGAAAATATTTGCAAGCAGTTAAGATTGTACGTTTGTTTTATGCAAATAGGAAAACTGTTGTGACAACAATTACGAATAAGTATATAATGATTTATAAGGCTCTGAATAAAGTGAATCTATTCTAAAGGGGTTTTAAATATAAAGCTCTACAGGTAGATATATTTTCACAAGCCTCTTCTTTTATACTGTTTTCCTTCCCATTTCATGATTAGTTCAAATCCTCTACAAATTTAAACGGTTAGATCTCTATAAATTTTCTTCATCCAGAGCGATTAGTCAATAATTTGTGGTTGAATAATTAATCAGCCAAGAGCAAAATTATAAATTTCTATAGATTTCCATGTTTACACTGATTGCCCATTATCTTTGCCCAATGCCAAAAACGGTTTGTCTCCAAACCAATGTTGACAAGGGATGACGGAATACATCATACTCATACCCTGTCGGAAACACCGACAACGGAAATTCGAACCTTGAACACTCTCCAGACATACCATTTCGGATTAGGTTTTCTAAGAAAAATACCAGGAACCCGGACTTTTATAACTTTTATAATAAAAGTAATTAGAAAAAAAAACTATTCTTTGAATGTTATATGATTTGAAATAAAATAATTGGTCAAACCGGACATCTATTTTTTAGCCCAGTAATAAACTTGGCCAAATATTTTTTAAAACCGAAATAAAAGACCCCTTTCCTAATAATAAAGAAACCGCTTATCCAAATTAAACAAATTTTATATCAAATGAAATAGCTTTAAAACTGATATATCTAGTTAAACGAAAAAAGCTCCCTATTGAAAAATATTTTAATTAAAAATATTATTTAATTACCACAGGAACAAACCTTTGGTCAGGTATATGAATACACAGGTGGTAACCCTCGTTTAGAAATTTCTGTTTGAGAGATTTTTCAGTCCTCTTTCATTTGATGGCTAACTTATTTAATTTGGACAAGCGGTTTGTTTATTATTAGGATAGGACTTTTATTTCGGCCTTAAAAGTATTTGGCCAAATTTAACTGTTTTTACTGGATCTAAAAAATAAAAGTCGGGATTTTTCAGTTATCCAGAAGGTATGCCTATCTAGATATAATGCACTGGATTGTAGCAACAAAATATTGCAGTAAAATGTCACTAATATTTCTCTGTATTTCTATATTATATTTGCGTATATACTTAATTACATACATAAGTGTGCATGAGCTTATCCTTTTTGAATTCTTGATCAATGTGCAAGCGTGATAACCTTTGGAGAGCAACTCCGAACCTTTACGCATGTATACGGTTGCCTTTGTAATCTTCTTTGGCTTTAATTGAAATAATCGCTTTTAATGTTTTCTTAATCTCGAAAGAAGGCAGCAAGGAAGCAAACATTTTTAATATCGGACTATTATTATTTTTATCATCATTTACGTTCTATTGCCACAATCGCTTCCGTTATATCATCAAAGCTTAGTATTAATGTACATACATACATATGTATTTATGTCACAAGCAGCTTTTGCGCTTTTGATATTTTTATGCTATTTTCGGATTTGCATGCGAATTGGCAATTTTGTTTCAAAAGGCTTCCGAATTTTTCATAGAATTATGATTAAACTTCAAGAGTTTTGTCGAAGAGAAAAATGTTTTATGCACACCGTACATATTTTAATACACATTTGCATTAAATGAGCAACTCAAGAACGGATGTGAAAGAATTTCGTTTGAATAAATTATTGAATTCACTTTAAGTGTAGAAGCTATGAGCTTTAAACCATATGTTCAACGGAAAATGCGACTTTATTTGATAATCCCAAAATAGTACATGACTCTTTGGTAATCTGACAAAAAGGGTGAAATGGCATACGTTAAGCGGAGTAGCTATACAAGTTTGCACGTATTAAGAAATATCAGGATTTCAAAGGAAATTTTAAATTTACCCAATTCGCTGTCTAGCAACGATATATGTATGTATGTATGTAGGCTGAGCAAAGTAGAGTTCAATTGAAAGTAAGTGGTAAAATTATTCTGCATGGATTCGGATAGACAACATTTTTGATTTTTACTTGAAAATCTGTGACCTTCACTCATACCATTATTCTGACGAGCTGATCAAGTGAAACCGACCCATACGTATATTCATATATTCCATATAGTATAATTCGATCTCCTAATGGTAAAAGGTTCTTAAGCATAATAAAAATGTTAAAATATTTTATATTTTTATGCAACTCCGCATTTCTTTTGTAAAATTTTTGGGACGAAAATTTAACGTATCGCTTTTCAAAATTTACTCCTTTCGGGCGATTCAATGCAAACATACATAAGTGCATATCTACGCTAAACTTTGATAGCCAATAAAGTGCGCCTAAAGATATGCAACATCGAATCCCAAAGAGTTTCGTAAGTTCTTAGTCCCATCTGTCGTGCATTTCGAGTTTGTTGGCGATCAAAATTTAGCGCGAAGAATTCTAGAATACCTCCGTAAATGTCCTTTGGGAATAAAGGTTCCGAATAATCAGGAAATAGTGCAGAAATATATAGGTCCATGTCCGGCGCAAATTGTTCGGGCACCAACAACACTGACACCGGGGCGTCATTGTTGTGCGAAGCAGGGCACATTGGTGCAAAACTGGAATTTTTTGTTTAAAATAGTGCAGAGCCTGAATTTTTCCACCGATTTGATCATTTATTTTCTGTAGCCGATTTTTGAACTTTTATTTGTTTATCCTTATTAATATTTACATTGGTGTCAAGAAAATTTGCAAATCCTTTTTTGAAGGCACCGTTCGCTCGATTTCAATGAAACATACACCGATTTAAAGGATATAACTTCCTCTAATCCAGAAATGTTAATCCCAAAACATAAGGGGCGTGGCATCTGACATATAGACTAAAATGTGAAAACCACAATATCTCTAAAACAAATTATGCTGGGCACAAATGCATAGATTGTAAATACGCTACGTACGGCGAAAAGTGGTAGATTTTGGAAAAGGGGACGTGGCACCTCCCATACGAAATAAAATTTTCCTATCGCTTTTCCCTGGAACCGCTTATGCTAACGCCCTGAAATTTGACACAGCAAAATGTGTTATCAATACCGTACTTACTGCGAAAAGTCTTAAGTGTTTTAATCACTCACTGAATCGAAGTATTATTTAATACGAAACGTAAATTCAATTGAACTCGATGGAAAGATTAAGAATAAAGTACACAAATGCTTTGTTAGTCACTAGTTAGAATCGGAAAAGTGGCACACTACGTGCGCACATGAAGAGAAACAGTCGATGACCGAAAACTGTAAAATACCATAACATACCAGAATAATTTTATTATTTGATTGAATTTTTCTAAATTTTTCATGTATACAGGGTCACCAACTTTGAATACGTATCAAAAATAATCCAGAGCTATAGGCTAAAAATTCCCTTGGGATTTCGCTATGGAAAGCGCAAGATTTCATTTCGCTTTCGTTTTACAAAAATACACTCTAAAAAATCTGTTTAAAAATGCGACTATAAATCGAGTATATTTTTGTTTATTTTTAAATTTTTTTTGGTAAATTTACACGATGAATATGTATTTTTCTCGTTTACACATTTTCGAGTGTAAAAATCCTTTTTGTTAGTGGCTTTACACAATTCTAATGGTGAAATCAAACAGCAGATGTGTATTTTGTAGCTTGTACACACTTTCTTAGTAAATTTACGCACACCAAAACAGCTATATTACATTCTAAAAAGTCCGAAATTTAAACAAACTATTCGTTGAATAATCGAGCATGTAATTTTGCGAATAATAAGGTAGGAAATCAGTAACCTACCTTTTAGGTAGGAAATTTACACAATTTTTTTTTAGAGTGTACGGAGACATGAACCTAAATTTTGTATCACAGTGTTATTAATATTTTCTATTCGTATGTTTTTCATTAAATTCAATTCAATAAAAGTAAAACGAATATTTCATATGCTGTTTTAAGTTGAATGCGCTCTTAATAATACTACGTATTCTACGTTTAAGTTCAGCGGCTGTTTAAAAAAAAAAAACAGCCTGCAGGTTAAGACGAGGGCGCTGGACTCATCTTTTTTTTGGAGTGGCGCCAGTTGATTTGAAAGCTGTATTTTGTATGTGCTTGGATATTGTTGTCGGTTAGAATTTTCCTAATGTGTTCCTCACCCTTTCAGCATCTTTCTAGGCTCTGGATGCGGCCCCAGTAAATTGGCGGGCTAAAGTTACCTACGGAAACTTGGGAATTATTGAGAGTGGGTAACCTTACCTCGGATGCATCTAAAAAAAAAGGTTTTGTTTTCTGTTAGTAACTTGCTCTAAGTCGTTTTGTTGACAATTTTGGAAGTTT
This sequence comes from Rhagoletis pomonella, assembly GCF_013731165.1. NCBI lineage: Eukaryota > Metazoa > Arthropoda > Insecta > Diptera > Tephritidae > Rhagoletis > Rhagoletis pomonella. The sequence goes on along the minus strand of NW_023458555.1, from coordinate 15,729,153 downwards.
GTTTTACTTAAGTAGCAAAATAATTGGTTGTATTTTTTCATACTTTTCAGGATCATTGGTACTGTTTTCACTACAATTGTTGTTGTCCTATTAAGTACTGTGATCGCACTTCAAACTTGTGCATTTTCGGTAGCGAGTTTTGCAAGTTTTATTATTACTTTACTATTTAAAAAGCATATATATATTGTAACTGAAACGCCTTAATCCTTCGCCTGATTTGATAGATTACTCGCATTTGTGTATGTGTGCCCATATGTATATGTATGTATATTCTTACAAATTCCGTTTCTCCTTTAGTATCACAAATATCGATGCAAAAGAAAAAAAAGCATTTTATTTGATTAATGACCATTACAAAAACTTTAGGAGCTTACGTGTCTTCTTCACCTACATAACTATTAAAGTGCAAAATAACAAGCCCACCATGCACGGATCGACTATATAGATGCGAGTACATATTGTGCTTACGTGTAAATACTCCAGTACACTTTTGCCAGCGCACAGCCAAGCACGTGCCCATACGTTTCCTATTTCCTAATCCCATTTTAATACCACTTTACTGCAATGCACACTGGGCCAGGTGACTTTCTTTCGTGGCCAAACCATCTAAAAATACTTAAAAAGGAAAAAAAATTCCATGCGTTTTTGACATCGCTGATTCCAAATTTAATATCAACAAGTAAGAAAGTCTAAGTTCGGGCGGAGCCGAACATTAAATACCCGGCGCAATTATTAAATATATGTTTTCCACCTTTCCGAAAGCTACCACTACACGATAAGCCGGGGTGTATAAATTTTAAGTAAATTAGCGTCCTTAAATTTCGAAATTATTGCAGTTTCAAGCATTTCTGAAATATACCGTTATATGAAAAGCGGTCGTAATTTTAGTCCGATTTCAATAATTTTCAACGCTTTGCTTTTATGTGGCAAGCACAATAACTATACCGAGTTTGGTTCAAATTGCTAGAACGGTTAGCGAGATACATATATGTGATCATAAGTGGGCGGTGCCACGCCCATTTTCCAAAATTGTACCATAAGCGTATTTCTTGGTAAAGAATTGTTGCAAGCATCATATTTGAATAAAGTAGCTTTAATATTTACTGATTTATCGAGGATTTCGTATTTTTCTAAATTACCGTTATATGGGATGTGGGCGTGGTTATTGTCCGATTTTAAAAATTTTCGGTCATTTGGTATGTTGTAGCAGGACCAACAACTGTGACAAGTTTGGAAGAAATTGGTGCAGCGGTTACCAAGATATACACATGTAACATTAAGTGGGCGTGGCTACGCCCATTTTCCAAACATTTATAATATTCTTATTTTTAGATGTCGTCGATTCTGAATTTGGTATGATAAGCTCAAAAAACCAAAATGGCGGATCCAATAAGTGTTTACATTTTCGTGCAAATTCGGGAATGGATGTATGGGGATTTTTGATATCGCTTTATTTGTACTTGCTATCGAAAGAAAGCAAAAGAGTCAATATCATGGACTAAATTAAAAAAATAAATAAATTTTCGAGAAAATTAATATCACGGTTTTTTAATGTCTCTAATTTGGGATTTCATATCGAAATTTCGTAAAACAAAATAAACTATTTAGAAGTAAGAATAAATTACTATTCAATAAGAGAAATTCATACGCAAGAGGCTAGGGCAGCTCACAACAAAACAAAAAAACACTTCACATGTGGCATAAGCATTTCACAATCGGTGAGCTTTCGGGTGCTATCTGCGTGAGTTTCCCTAGTCTAGCAAAAAAAAAATGTTTTATTAATTAATAATTCGCCCACTACCTTTTTTAATTGCGTCCGATAATTTCACAGTCAAAAATATTCGCAAAACAAAAATCCCCAAAAAAGCACAAAATAAAGCACACAAGCAATTTTTAACAAAAAAACATAACCGACTTCAATGCTCATATAAAATTTAGGAGTACCGTTAATTTCTTCATGATCTAATGAGGTACCACTACTTCTCCGATATAAAAAAAAAAAATGTCGAAAACGGTTGACGTGGTACAAAATTAAGGCCCAATTAGTGGTGCCATGCCATAGCCGTAACCATAACCATAGCAATTGGCTGTTCTGATCAAACATATGGGCGTTTTTCATTGAAAGGCAAAAGAAAAGGTTTTAAATATAGTTGAAATTTGTATAACCACCGAAAAAATTTTAAAAATTTTACTTTTGGCCACCCAAGCAGGTCAACTGGCCCATAGTGCAGTGCCTATTTTTAACTTGCGTGCTATTTTTCTATTTTTGCCATATTTTATACGCTTGTCAATTTGTGTCACGACATCTTTGCATGTGTGTACGTACGTAAGTAGCCACTTAGGTAATACACATTAGAGTGCATCACTCCCCATACAAAAAAAAAAAAAAACAGAAAATAAAATAAAATTAATCAGCACCTACTGTTTTCCCATCGGAAATATAAAATACAAATTTTAAGACCTTCGCCAAAATATTTCGGAAAAATATTAATATTTACATGAACAGTACCTATGTAATTGAGAATGCCTCCGAAGATGGAATTGCATTTTAGTAAAATTAGTTTTCAAAAATATTTTTTTCTAATCACTACATATGATGGAAAAGCTTAAGCTTAAAAAATCGAGTTATAAATAAAATTAATGTTTAGAAATATTTTTCTAAATCACAGCACATGAAACAAGAGTTTAAACTTAAAATGTCTGCATAAAATAATCACATTTTCAAATTGGTCTAGCTAACGCAAATCTTAATATTTTTCGTAAATATTTTGGCAGAATTCTTAAGATATAATGAATTCTAAAATTCCAGTGGAAAATTCGCAACACTTTTTGGTGATGCACCCTAATGTACGTACATCTGTATGTACGTCATATTTGTGCACACGTGGAAGTTGAATATACGAATAAAGCCTGAATGGCAAAGCGTGAATAATTGTATGTTTCCATCGGCAATTGGCAGCTCTCATGAGTACATGAGGTACTGCGAAGTATATGTATATTTATTGGCAGAGCAGTGTCCTCGACATGCAACCTATAGCTGAACCTCTCCGCCATTTCCCTCCAGAAAGCTGACCGCAAAGATATTGCCTTATTGAGTGCTTTATCTTATACACACATACATACATACGTACTTCTCCATGTGTGATTACCAACGTATATACATAGTCTCAGCATTTTACACAACTGTGTTGCCCACCTCCACTTCTCTACACTTCTTACTGCGGTTAGCTTTTGCTCTTGATATTCATAATGTCTCCATCGAAGAATTCAAGTGTCAGTTTTGCCGTTAATTAATTTTTCGCCTCCAGTCAGCCAGCCAGCCACCCATTCGAACGACCAGTCAGGCAACCACCCCACAAGTCCAATTGTGCAAACGTTCAAGTCCATTGCTCAATAAATAAGAATTAAGTGATTTGCCGGAGCGAAAGGAAAGTGAGACAGCCTTTGAGTTGGGTACACAGAATTTGCCCGGAGATTGTGCGAAATTGTGTTTGTAGGGTGAATGTGAGCTCTCATTTCAGTAGGTGTCTGTAAGGATATATGTATGTATGCTCGACAGTATACAAACATACATACATAGAGATAAGCACATTGTAGTAATTTTATTTGCTAATCACTGTGGTCGCGTGTATGTAATTTGCCGCACTTCTACTCATTTGAGTATCTAATCAGGGGTATAGATAGGTCTTTGTATGAGAATTGTGTGCTTGAATGTCACAAGTGAACTTTGGTCATATGGCGTAACATGATAAGCTGTCAAATATGGCTCGAAAACAATTGATTGTACAGCACTTGAGGGTTTGGTCTCAAGTTTGCCAAAATGAAAAATTTATTGCTACTCAAATTCTCGTTACATATAGAGTACGTAGATAAGCTCATAAGCACATTTATGTTAGTATAGCTTTTTATACATATCGTAGGTAATTGAAAAAGGATGTATGTATAATCTCAAGTTCTTGCCAACTTTCGCATTATAATTTGGAAAACGCTCCGCCAGCAATGGGAGGAAATTAAAACCATCTACCGTTCAAAATAGACACAATGGTTGGCAAGCCACCACGCGGTTTTCGCCGCTAAGAGCAGCTTTGCCTCTGTAATTTCCTAAGAACAATGTAGGGAACTTCTTTCCCAATATGGCGCGAAATAAAAGGCAATCAAATAGATTGTAAGACACGACAAGCGCAACCACAAATACCGCCTGCATAGTGGTTCCGTATACAAGATCTCTAAACAACTGATCATGGTTAGGTTAGGTAGGCTGGCTATAGCCCACTGTGTTGCTTCGCATGACGATTAAGGTCCATAGCATTACCAGATAAACACAACCACATTAGACATCTAATCACTGAACCCCAGAAGTAATGTTGAAGAATTTCTCAGTCCTTTTGCCAAACTGGAACACCATGTTGACGGATTCTAGGTTAGGCAGAAAGCCTGCTCCCAGGAAGCTAATCGGCAGTGTGCTCTACTGTCTCCGCTTTCATCCTATATCCTCTTCTCCTACTCACCTTATCACTCGTTGGAGCCTAGTGTCCTCCCTATTGAGGTAGAGGGATCTCCAAACTGATTAATAATATCCTGCGAGGAGCACAAATAGCCTGTTTTTCATAGAACGTAAGTCCCGATTTGGTTCATAGAACGTACATACATTTGTTATTTAAAGAGAAAGAAATAACTAAAAAAAAATTTTGTTTTTATTTTAGTAATCGGCTTCCGTTTTCGTCTTCTTATTAGTCTTCGTTTATTCTTTGTCCTCCTATTTGTTTTCATATCATAAATTCATACGTCTTCGTATTCGTTTTCGTATTCGTATTCGTGATCGCCTTCGTATGCTGGTTCGATTTTGTGTTCATTTTTGTATCCATCTTCTTATTCGTTTCCGTCTTCTGCTTCGCCGTCGCAATCATATTCGTCTTTGTCTTTGGAATTGGTGCTTAATCTTAGTGTTAGTCCATAACCTTAGGAGGGTCAAATGAGTACCTACTTGAATGATATTTATTTGACGATTTTTAACCCACCACCACTCCGTGAATAGAAAACGCTATTATTTATTTTTTCAGATTTATTCAATGAATTTCTCCCTACTTGACCTTCAAATGACCGCGAACCTGACGTAATGAAGGCAAACGAGCCCGGATTCGCATTTAGGGCGTCGAATAACATAGGTATATAGAGGTTTGGTCCAATATGCATAAACTTTTGTTTTTTGCAAACCTATGTAATCATTTAAAAGCAATTTTTTTCAAAAGTTTAGCCTCCTTCGCATAATATTTCCCTATTTTAGCTGCAGCTTGAAATTTGGTCGTAGCGTTTTAGTGGGCTCTTCTAATGCAATAGAGTTAATAAGAGTAAGATAAGATAAGAGAAGAGTATGAAAACATAACGACGCTTGTTTAGAAACCGATTTCAGTTTCTACTCGGAAGTGTTCAAACGATTGAGCATAATATAACTGAATAAAAATAATATCATTTTTCATTGAAAATATTCCATCTAAATGCAGTTTTGAACACCTTGTATGTCCCTAAAATACATCACGTGTAAAACATTGATAGATATATCTACTCTACGTACATATGTATGTACATTAGGGTGATTAAAAAAAATTACTTGTTTTTCCTCGGAACCATGCTCAAAAGTTCCGTTTAGACGCAAACATACGTCTCAGAAAATATGAACCCTTTATATTAACCCTTTCCTGCCCATGGTAGCCATATGGATACTAACCTTTATTTTCCTAATTTCGGACTGTGGGCTAGTCAGTAGCAGTTGTGGGTAAAGAGGAACAATTATTAAAATATATGTAGTATATTCATTTGATATCGAATCATAAAAGGACCTTAAAACTGCCCACTTTTAAGAATATTTTAAGTAAAATTCAAAATATTTTTTCCTACGTCAAAACGTTCGGGGAGGAAAGGGTTAATATTAAGAATGGCCGCATCGCACTTTTCGATCTCCAATACGAATAACACAGGATTTTTTTTTTTTTACTTCTGATTTTTATATTTAGCGTCTTTGAATATTTTTGTAGAAAATTGAACGCTCTACAAAAAAGGTCTGAAGTTATTTTTTGATAAGTCTACTCGGTCAAAAGTTCTTTCAACTTTGACCTCGAATAACTTTTGACCGAGTTGACTTACGGAAAAATGACTCTATCGTTCGTTAAATATAAAAATCAGAAGAAAAAAAAAAATATTTTTCCTGTGTTATTCTTATTGGAAATAGAAAAGCGCGATGCAGACATATTTTCTGAAAAAAAAAATTTCTGAATCACCCTAATGTACATATATATTACATCACGGAAAAATCATATATATTAAGTAACTTCAACAAGTAAAAATATGTTAAACATAAAGGTCGACACATTTTAATGATAATACGGGTTTTGGCAGATATAATTGTTTTGAATATCTAAATACCTGAAATGATGAATTGGCGATAACAAATATGACTACCATCTACCTGAATTAATGACAATCAAACGGACCGCTTTCATATCAAGCAACAACAGCTCTTTTGAAGCGATATTTTCACTTGTTATTGCATTGGATAAAATAAATACATATGTATATAAGTTTGTAGTTCATATTTATGGTGTGAATAGGGACAGCAATAGAGTAGATAAATTTTGAATGAGTTAGCAAGTGACTAACAAATAATTGAGTAAAGGTAACAAGCGGAGTGGGTTTACTGACACTGCTAATGAGTTGTTGAAGCTTGTCAGTTAATTAGGGTAAAACCGGTGAAGTGCCAGTCGAAACACCTGAAAAAAAGTGGTTGCTGACAGATGGGGTTGTAAGTACAGTTAAGAGATTGAGTCAACTGGCTAAAGCAAATTCTCTTGTCTGTTATTGGTAATTTTTTTAATTTAATTTCCAGGGGGTTTTTGGATTCGCAGATATCGAATCAGAAAACAATTTTGAAAAAACTCAAAATGGCGGATCTGATATGACGGATGGATTTTAAAAAACAAATTTCAGATTTTTATGAAAATTGATATCCAAAGCCGCTGATTACAAAACTGAAAACAGTTTTCCAAAATACCTAATCACGGATTTAAATTGCAAAAATTCTTCGAAATTCTGACTTGAAATTTATTCATATAAATCCACAAACTGGCTGAGTTATAACTGGTAAAAAATTTGTTACAAGTATTTACGATTTGAAAAAAATAAATAAATTTTTTCAAACCATCATAAATTTTTTAATAGAATTTTTAAATTACCGTAGATGTCTTTATTTGGTACGTCGAACAAAATAAAGCAGTGCCCCACGATATTGATATTTTGGAGACCACCTTAACACTCAATATGCTTGAAATTGTATATTTATTTATATTTCAATCTTTTCACGTAAGTGCTTATGCCAGCAGACCTACCCCCATTGGATTATTTTTCCATCATTTATTCAAACAGCAATTCTGCTCCTTTCCAAAACTCATGTGAACATAAATGCATACATATGTATTTGTGTTGTTACTGTCCAAAGTTTTCCAAGAATACAGCTTTTGATCCAAATAAACAAAAAAACCCATAGTTAATATCTGTCGAATCAAGCAACCGAAATAACCAAACACCAAATGGAATGAGCAGCGTGCGAGTACAGCTGCAGCAGCAGCACGACCAGCAGCACCACCAGCATACGCAATGAAGCTAAAGTGGAAAATCATTAGTCATATAAATCCCAATAGAGTCATTAAGTCGTACGTTAACTGTTTAACGATACTCCATTACACACATATACATACATATGTGTTGCTCATAGCACCATTCGCGACATTTCACCAACTCATTCGCCTGCCCAGGTACCCACTCGAATCCACTTAACCAGTTATAGGTTCGCAACTCGTCCCTAATGTCATTTATCCAATTCGCCTGACCATTTTGACTTTGCACCAAACTTAATGCCATTGGCCTAAACTTATTTAATACGAAAATGTGTTGCTTTTGACGTACATACATACCTAGTTTGTTGTTTGTGAGATTACCTACAGTCAAGTGTGGCTGTGTGAGGTGGTGCTACTATTGCTCCTACTGTTGGCGCCAATGCTGGTACTTTGCTGCCACATAGTACTTATATCATATGTATGTATGTGTCTTTTGCTAGAATTCTACCATTGCTGTTGCTGCTTCAATTCTCTTTTTGCTTTTTGTATCTCTAATCGTCTGTCGCTCATACAGCCATGGCTTTTGGTTTGGTTTTTGATAAATGGTCACTGGGATATACGGTGAACAAGTCGGGTGAGTTTAGGTGGTAAGTAGGGGTACGATAAACATATATACATACATACATATATGTGTATAGCTGAGCTAACAGCATTGCACAACTTTTGACAAATTGGTGTTGGAAACTTTGTCTACAGAGTAGCTGTTGAGATAAATATGTTTAAATAACAACACTTAAATATTTCTATCTTATGGAATTCATTTTGAAGCTCCGTACATGCATATTTACCACAACAGATATATGTTTGAATAAATAACAATTTATTATTCTAAACTTTAACAAAAGCCATAAATAGTTTGTGATTTTCTGGGCACTAAATCTTCGATTATTGGAACTCAAAAATGTTTACACCTTTTTAGGTTAATTTAAGTTATAAGCACATGTAAAAAAAAGATGGGAATGCCACCTTGCACGTCGAGAAGAAGAAAATACCATCTGTCTTGAAAAGTTCAGGTGAAATGGGATCTAACTTCGCTTTGCTTTTGGTAAGATGACTATAGCACCCAGATTAGATATTCGCAGAATAAAGTGAGTAAAGGCGCTAAAGCTTATTTGTCATCAATCAATCGACAGCTGCGAAGATGTGCATGATCTCGTTTCGCCCGAAAACAAATTCAGCCGAAAAAATTTCATCCGCCCGTTGTGAATACCCGTAAGCTCTTAACTCGTAACATAACTCATGATAGAGTTGAATATGTTTTCGAGGTCTCTAAACAGGTTGGGCGAGTTTTTTTTACGACTTTACCTTTATATTTTAAGATTTTACGAAAAAAGTTTAAGAAAGCCGACATAAATTAGAAAATTGCCTTATAAAAGTCGAATGACTCTTAAAAAAGTAATTTTTAAGCAAAAAAGGAAACGTCAACGTCAATTCTCGCACAAAAATTTACAAGTATCGTTAATTTCCTCATGATCCAATGATCGGATCTAAACCGATTTATTATGGGGCCACCTATTGGACCTAGGTTAACGTGGACCAAGGCTATGTGGTAAAATACATACAAAAATTTTCCGACGAATTGACAACCTTCTTCTTTTTTTGTAGTCGGTTAAAATGGGCCAAAAATGTAAAGCGATACGTTTTTAAAATCCCACGCATCCAGATACAAGTTTAGTAATTACCCGATATCTTTGGATGTAATGAACGTAAAATTTTATACATGAGAAGAAATCAGAAGAATTTTTTTCTAAGAAGTAATAAATTTTATAAAGAAATTTCCAGATTTTTTCTCATTTCTTTTTTTTAAGAATTGATCGTGCGCGAATTGTCGCATCGCTGTTTAGAAGGCTGAATTAGAGCTCTCTTTCACTGTAAAAGAAATCTTTGTTTTACTCTAAACAAATTTTGACTTCTATAATTTTCCGGAACTTTTTCGGTACCTTTCGAAATTTCTTTAAGTTTTATTTCGGCATTTCTTTCATATTCAGCGGCATGTATACTTATACCACAGCTAAAAAATAAAACACAAAAATTGCGTACTGTTTTCTACACAAAAATATCAGGAAAATATTGATTGACTTTAGAAAATGAGAAGTAAAGATATTGTGAATTTTTTCACAGAATAGTAAAACCACAGTGTAAAATGATACAAAAAAATAGAAAGGTAGAACCGCTGAGAGGAATTTTTCAAATTCTTGACGTTTGCAAGCATCTTAATTTTAAATTTTACACACAAACTCACACACAAATTCTCACTTTTAATTTTAAACAACAACAACTTTGAACAACTCCTTTTTTTTACTCTCAATTTTATATGATTTTAAAATGTTGGCAAACTTTAAAAAAAAAATCGTGGCCGACGATGTTTTTATCATGCAGTGTAACAAATTTCAAAAAAGTTGGAGATGGTAGAAATCTGAACAACTCCATTCAATTAGGCTGGTCAAATGATGAAAAAGTGCCAAAGGATTTGCAAAGTTGGTTTACCAGTTTTTTGTTGTGCAACAAATTAAATTTTTTTATTTTCAGAAAAAATTTAGGTATGCAGTTTTTAGCTCATTAAATTTTAGTATAATAAAGTGCAAGTTTCAGGGGTCTTAGAAGTCGAATTGATTTATAATAAATATTTTTTACTTTCACAAAAAAAAATACGCGATTTTTAAATAGTTCAAATTCTCGCTATATTTTTTTAAAATTTTGGTGTAATAGTTTTTGGATCTTCACTGTGAAAATAATTCACGAATATACGTTCCCAGTTACTGTAATTCTGAAATGCAGCTAATACAAATTTTTCCGCTGCCTATTTATACGAGTTATGCCAAGCAGGATAAATTATAAAAAATTTTCTTATTTTTACTTGCAGACTCGAAAAACCGTTTAAAAAACTTTAAAGGTCGACGCAGTTAAGAAGCACATTTGCGATCGATTAACGCTGCAAATGTCAACGAGTTTCTCCAATTCGTGATTCCAAAGTTTCAAATACATACTTGTGCAACACAATGTTGCACACATCTGCGTATACTAATTTCCTTGGCAACGGGAAATGTAAAGACGAAAAGATTAATTTCCCGCAGCGACTATTGCAAGGATAAGTTTGGTAGAAATTGAACGCCAATAAAATA
>NW_023458555.1:15693842-15717964 GCF_013731165.1 Rhagoletis pomonella | reverse complement strand
GACTATTGCAAGGATAAGTTTGGTAGAAATTGAACGCCAATAAAATACGGAGAATGAGTGGAAAAATAACTACAAATCGTTGAAAGCGAAAAGAGCACAAATTGTAAAAACACAAAACAAAAAATAAGGACATTAAATGAAAGAGTAATTAAGAAGGTACAAAAAAGCAGAGCCAGAATATCCAATAAAACTCATAGACTCATAGACTGCGCTTGCAATGCAGGAACGTCTAGCAATATCCGCCCAACGGCCACGAACCACGTTCAAAGGAAATTCATTTGCGCCAGCTGTAAGACGGCAACGTGCAACTACAACGTAGCGCGACCAAACTTGGTGAAGTGTACGTAGTGCAAGTGCACACAACGAAGAAATTAAAAGTGAAATAACAACAATAAGAACACTAAAATCGATAAGTGTTTCAACGCAAAAGTGAAAGTGATTTATTACGGCCACAGTTTAAAGGCCAACGTGCGCACGTAAGGATGCCGGGAATCACAACTAAAATTTCTTAAAATTGACCTTCGCATATCCACATACTTACCTACATATCGGCAAACCTACATACATACATACATATGTATAACATGGCCGACGATTACTCATATGCCGTTATTAACGATGACATTTCCAGCGAGCCAGATGCAACAGCAGTCACCACGGCATCAGCAACAGCAACAGCAACGGCATCAGCAACAGCAACAGCATCAGCATCGGCGGCGTTCGCCTCTGCGTCTGCATTCGAGAGTGGCAGCGTGGAGCAGTTGTGGAGCGACGCTAGCGCTGAAGAGTTATATGATGCCTCGGGTTACGCGGTGTTGTGGAGCACAGATAACAACAATAACAATTTCACTTTTAATACAACAGAACTTGTGGTGGCCTCGGCGAATGGTATACTCATGCGCACACTTGCACCACTGCACGCAGCAGCTGATGCGGTGACGATGACAATGATAACGACGACAGCAACGTCCACCACATTACCGCCAGATATTATCGCTTCGATAGAGGCAAGTGAAGTTCACGAAAATAATTATTGGGGCTTGTTGGCGTTGTTGCTTGTGCTTGCCACCGCTGCTGGCAATATACTCGTCTGTCTGGCCATCTGTTTGGAGAAACGTTTACATAATGTAACCAATTACTTTCTAATGTCATTGGCGGTGACCGATCTTATGGTTGCCGTGCTGGTCATGCCATTGGGCATACTGACGCTGGTGAAGGGTGAGTTGGAAAAACCATATTCTTATTGTATTTTACTAATAAATTAAGCGGCTTTGAATGCTAATTTGAAGCTGAATATATAAAAACAAAAAAAAAAAACTCGAAACAAAAAGGACTGGATACACCATTATTATAAGAAAAGATCTTTAGACTTACATATCGTGCTAACTCCTTTTAGTAAAGTTCTACAGTGGAGCGAAAACCCACATCGTTAAGTAATAACTTATTATTATTATTTTCGCTAACGTTTTAAGTTATAAAAGGAGTTAGCAGGCTTTATTTCATATCAAAATAAAATAAAAATTAAAGTTAGCAGTTTTTATATTAAATAACCAAAAAGTTAATAATTATCAATAAGAGTAGAAGACGTCGTTTTTATCACCTAAAAGGGGGACGACTATAGCAGTAGGTACGTGCTTCCTGCCTGAATACATATCAGGCGGTGATCTCTTGAGAAACGGCTTTGCAAAATCTGATTGCCTAAATAAGCAATGCCATCCCTAAAAACGAATTCGTCCTATGCATTTTTGTAAGCGCTGAGGGTGATTTTGACAATGCCACCATCGATAGCACATGTACCTCGTGCAGTAGACTTTCAATAAAAAAATCGCTCTTCAGCAGTTATTGTTTGATTTATAATTAAATTACTCCTTAAATAACAGTCATTTCTGATTGTTATTTAATATATTCAAAATAACAACTATTTTTGATTTTAATTTAAATATTCTGCAAATAACAGTTATTTTTGATTTTTAAATTAAATATCTTAGATAACACTTATTGAAGACTTTTATTTATAAAAGTGCTAAATAAAAATCAGTCACTGAATTTTTGCTTTCAAATGTCCTCAATATAAATCGGTCATTGCCTTTGACTTTTTAAATCATACTTATAAATGCCATATGTATAAGTCGTAGTAAACTTTAGTTTTCCAGCACTTAACTTAACTGCGAAAAATTATAATGACTTTTATACGGATGGCTTAAAAAATTAAAGTCGTTGACTGATTTATATAGATGACATTTAAAAGTAAAAGTCACTGAGTGAATTTTACAGATGATTCTTATAAATAAAAGTCTTCAATAACTGTTATCTAAGGCATGTAATATAAAAATCAAAAATAACTGTTATTTTCAGATTTTTTACATAAAAATCTAAAAAAAATTGTTATTTTGGATTTATAAAATTAAAATCAAAAATAATTGTTTTTATTTTTTTTTTAATTTTGCATAAAAATTAAAAATAAAAATTTATTTTAGAATTTGATTCTTTGTGAAAACAGAAATCAATTGGTATGTATCACTTCGTTGTAGAACATTTCTTTCATAGTGAATTTTGGAAAAGATGTTGTGGCCTGCCTAAAAAACAGGCCTTCTCTGTCAGTTGTTTGAAGGCAAGCCCAAATAATATGTTGATTGAAAAACTATTATATTGTAGACCACAGTAATGTGGTCTAAAAATTTGTTTCGAAGCTGTTTTAAATGCATATTAAATTAAACTTCCTCTACTTATCGCACTTAACTCTATTAAAATTATATTCATGCAATTTTTTGTGGCAAACAACATTTTATCTCTAATATTTACTCGCAGTTGGTTTTTGCTAATTTCAAATTCAAATAGGCAGCAATGCCAAGCCACATACAATTCTGCATAGGTCCTAATTTAATATTCGCACACCACGCAATTAATTCCATTCAAAGTTGTTAACATTTTATGTATATTTACTTAATAATTTGTTATCTCCCATGCATTTTACATTTTGTAAATTTAATCTCTCCATTGCTGCTGATTGGTTTGTGCAATTGTTACAAACATTTTGCGGCTGTGTGAATTTTTCAAGGGAGATGATTAAAATATAGCCGGTTGTGGTTTTGCCACAATTGAAAATGATAAATTAACGTTACATATGAAATAGGGTGTGTCGTTTGAAGATAAATAAATATTTCGTAGGGATGTGCCGGGAATCCGGTAGATATCCCGAATTCGGCCGTTTTTCTATTATCCGATTTCGATATCGATTATAGAAAATTAAATTTAAAAATCTAGTTCAGAATTTTTTTTTTTAACTTTTGTAATCAAATCTAATAGTATCTAATTAGTAATTAAAGTTTGCCATTTTCCTATTCCTTTTAATTTCGCTCTCACAGGGCCAGAGACTTCGACCTTGGCTCAAATTGAAGGTCTTGAATAGCACTAAAACGCAATTGTTGTTGGAATAAATCCGGTAGTTTTTGCATGTTTTTTTACACTATTTTTGACCAATTTTTTAAAGTCAAGAAGTACTTTTGGCTCAATTGCAATATTTTTCCGTAGAAGGCAATTGCATTAGCTTTCAAAAGAATTTTATTTCATATGAAAATTTTGCTTTTGACGAAAGCGCTACGATTAATTCGCATGGAGTATTCAAAAAGTAAACTGTGCATTTTTAAACAATATATAATATAATATTTGGCTGGATATTGAACCGAACCAACTTCCTTTAAGAGATTGAATCATAATTAAAAAAGTAACTTATCGGTTTTTCGAGGTTAGCCTCCGAAATCGAGATATGGGCCTTCGAAGTTCGAAATCGGAACTTTGGTAAAAAAATATTTTTAATTATTGTATGAAAATAACTAGAAAAGTAAAAATATTGGCTTGGTCCGCCTTTTTCTCTTATTGAAATGGTATATAACTTTTTTTGTTCAAACTTATAGTACAGGCGCTATAAAGGGTTAAGGTCCAATATTAAAAAAAAAAGTTGATTTTGCCGTATTGTGTAATAAAATAAAATGGCTATCAAACTTGGTCGTACAAAATTTTTGATTCTTGCGGATTCGCAACGATAAAATCGCGCTAATGTGCGCTTCGCTTAACCCCACTAAAAATGTTGCCGATAGGTGGCGCACGAGTCGATATATTTGGCAAACCATTGGTATGGTCCAATTTCGTTGATATTTAGAAAGCTTGCTTTAAAAATATTTGATTTAACAATTAACTTATTTATCTTTGGTCTTTGAGGTTTTTCATCTATTTACCGAAAATAGTCGATAAATCACGGTTGCATACGGAAAAGTTATATTTTTAATACGGGGTTATTATATAATTTGGATTTGAGGGGATTTCAGCGCTAAAATGCAGATAATCTGGTCAAAAGTATGTCGCTAAACAAAACAAATATAATATGAATATTTGTAAATTTATAAAGGGCAGCAGTCTACCGGATTTCCGTCCGAATATCCGAATCCAGCTCTTATATTTTACATGGTATCCGGAATCCGGCAAATTCTCTATCGGACACATCCCTAATATTTAGTAATATATTGCTCTTAGAGCGTAGAATTTGCGAACAATTTTAAACCGCATCTAAATGCCAATTGTCACACATTTTTACTCAAAAATAGTAGAAAAAAATTTTTTGGCGTCATTTTATTCACATCTAAAGTTTCACGCACCCTGTAATCAATATATTGCAAATGCCTGCAATATTAACTGTGTGCAACAAGTCGTATAATCAACATTTAAATACATTTGGTTTTTCATTTCAAAAAGTAATGGCTAAAGAGTCAACTAAAATAACGCTTTCACAAATAATTACATGAAAATATAAATCGTTAATGTGGTAGCAATAATGAGCATCGAGTAATATTTGGCTTAAAATTACATAAATGCTAAGGGCAATAAAAATTAACAAAGGCTTCCTACGAATTTAGTAGAATACATTTAGTGTATCAAAGAGGATTGGGAAGAGTTATAAATTAATAATTTTTAGTAATTTTTCGTAGTGAAAGTTGTATATACAATGACTTATATTTATGTACATAGGCTAAGCCACTATATAGCCACTGTATAGCCACTTCCAGCGTTACGGAAACAACACAAGAAAAACTAATTTCCATAAATAGCAACTAACTAGTTTACGGCGCCTTAAAGCGGCCATACGGACGTCCATTACTGATATTTCGGTTGTGTCTGAGATTATCTGTTCAGGAAAATGTGTGCCTGATGAGCTGGCCGTGGTGTGGCATCCTCGAGCCATTCCAACAAAGAAAAGGGAGAGTGGGAGTTCCCCTGACTACTTGTACTTTTCGTCGCAGCGAACGCAAGAGTGACACTGCAAGGTCTTTCTGGTCAAGGGTGGACCCGATCGATAGCTCTCACTTCTTACGGGAGTATTGACAAGATTCTATACGATTGGAGTTGGACATCGGACTGGAACTTATTGTCGCAGACGCATGGAGACTACCCAGCTTTTGCTTTACTACTTTGGTTTAGACACCTGGTACTGCACTTTTTCTAACTAGTCCGGAGTAGCTCTCCAGCACTATTAGCGCACACAAGCGGTGGGTAATGAAAAGATAAAGCGTTTGTAGATTTCACATCGTCATTCGAGAGCGGAGTACGTCGGTCGAAGGCACAATGAAGTTTTATGGAAGAAATTAGTTAAAATTTCAAATATAAAAAATGTAACAAGAATTACAAATTTGAGGATAGCAACCACCCCATTTACATGATTCAAGTACTTGAAAGCAATTCGTGATCATTCTCTTTTGTGTTGTGCGGGATATTTTTCCCCTTATTTTAATTACCTTAAACGATCAATTTTTGTGTATATGTATATGTATCCATAAGTTTCTAGGCAACGGCTCTAACGTAGCGTAAATGAAAAATCGTTTTAAAAAGACTTTCGAAGTGGTATTTCTTCCAATTGTCAAAAACATTTTATTTGTCACGGGGAAAATACCGTAAAAATTATTTGTATCGTGCAAATATCTATAGAAATTATCAGGGTTTGAAAAACTGCACACACACAGCGACAACAGCCAAGCGTTTGCTTTTTTATAAATTGTTGTTGCTTTGCTAGCCGGCAATTACAAGTACCTGATAAAGATCTTGCTGAAGCAATGAGCTTAGCCGACGACGCTTTAAAGGAATTTGAAGAAATGCGACAAGATGCAGAAAAAAACTTTCATTTGCTTTTCGAACAGGTAGAAGAAGTATACAGCAGTCGCCAAAAGAATCGCTTTAATGTGCAACCCGGAGACGCCGAGGCATACTATCGCATTGCTTTTTACATTCCCTTCCTTGATACATATATTGCTGATTTTTAAAAGCCGGTTCCTAAACCATAAATCAGTTTTAAATAATTTTAGTGTTTTGTTTCCAAAGTATGATTTTAACGAAAAAAAAACTGAAGAATTGTTTGCTTTCTATGAAAACGTAATCGACTGCTCGAAACAAAACTTTCTTCTGGAGGTAAAAATGTGGAAAAAACGAGTTTCAAACGAACATTTTCGAAATTTTGGGAATGTTTTTAAGATCTTACGTATATTGGCACTTTTGCCCGTTTCAGTAGCTACACCTGAACGAAGCTTTTCATGCATGAAAAGAATTAAAACCTACTTGAGAAATACAACATGTCAAGAAAGGCTCAACGGTCAAGCATTTATGAATATTCACAAAGATATAAATTTTTCAGTTGACGAAGTTCTGGAAGAATTTTTCAAAAAACCACGAAAAATTTTAAAATTCTTCGTTTCATTGATTTATAAGTAAAAAGAAAAATTTAATGTGCTAAAAATTATCATAATGTTTTATAAATAAAGAGAAAAATTCAATATATGATTTTAAAAATCCGTGTTTTGAAACTTTATTACGCATACTTTCTTCTAAAGAGCCTTTTTTCTAGTGTCCAGGCACATGCTCAATAGAAAAAAATTCCTCAATATCCTATAAAATCAAAAATTCCCAAAAATTATGAAAAACGCAGGCATTTTCTATATTCTTTATAAGAACAGCCACAACAAAGCTGCTAACAGTCTGCCAGCTGCGCTATTCAAGTAAGGTCGCAAGCAGTTGAAAAGGTGATATTTTTATCGATTTTGTTAACAAAATTTTCGGAACTTATCGATAATTTTTATCGATTTTGTTATCGATTTTGCTTTCGATATTTTCGGAACTTTTCGATATAATACTCGATATTTTTTATCGATTTTTTTATTGAGTTTGTTATTGATATTTTTATCGATTTTGTTAACGATATTTTTTATCGATATGGTTATCGATTTTTTTATCAACATTTTTTTAGATTTTGTTATCGATATTTTTATCGTTTTAGTCATCGAAATATCGGTTTTGATCGATATCGATGTGGTTATCGTTTTTGTTATCGACATTTTTGTGGATTTTGTTGTCGATACTTTTATAGATTTAGTCATCGAAATTTGATCGGTTTTGTTATCGATGCTTTTGTAGATTCCGTTAGAGATTTTTTTTATCAATTTGGTTATCGATAAAAATACAAAAAGTATAACTTAAGCAAAAGTACATTAAAGTGGTCCAAAATTGTATGGGGAAACAATTTTCATCCTAGGCAACGGGGCACCCACTAAGTTTTTTTCCTTTGTTTATTTGTAATATCGATACCAACTTTCAGTTTTCTACTCCAACCAATACAGGATGCTCAATGACCTCGAAATGCGCTACTGGATCGCTGTAAAACTGGCAAAAATATTCGTGATTTTTATAAAAAGGTATTGTTGCCATGCCAAATGCAGCTGTGATATTTTTTTAGAAAATTTAAATTTGAAATATTCTTAGGCTACTCAACCAAAGGTTTGATAAATATATGTACACAATACTTCTAGAGTAAAATAAGAGCATCAAAGCAAAAATTTTGGAAGGCGCCGCAAACCCTATCTTGGAAAATTTTTTTTATACCACTCTAATGTACATATCTATATAACTTGTGAGACAAACTAGATGTGTAACGTAAGTTCCACTTCTCCAGTGTTGCCCAGGCGAACTTATTTTTTATATTTATTAAATTTTTTTATAAAATATTCTCTATTCTATTTTGTAGTAGTAGTAAGGAGACTTAACTTTATTTTCACGTTCTACTTAATATGGAATTCTTCTTTCGCCCGTATTTGTGGTAAGTTTTAGAGCATAGCTTTTTGTTCATCAGTGCATTTTTCACAATTGTTGTATTTTTTTTTTTCATTTTCCATTTTCTTACGAGTATAAGTAGTTTGAAAAATTACTAAGTATTTTTCGTTTGAGCAGCTACGTTAAAGCTACTATCTGCTTTCGTGAATAAAGCCGGAAAAGGAAATATTTATTTTGTGAAACAGCTGCAGCGAAAAGAATTGCATTAACTACATGGATATATATGTACATACACACAAGCACGCGCGCTTACACATACATACAATTTACTTACAAGGGTGGCAATCGAGTGGCGATGTATCTAAGTATAGTACTACATATAGCCCAGCATCTGTTGCTTACCACTGCTACCGTTGCATTATGCGTATGTCAGTACATATGTACGTATGTATCTTTCAACCTAACGCCACTCAATTTCAGCAGCTTACTTGCTGTGGCTGGTTTGATGCCTTATACGCGCAAAAATGAAATACATTTCCTTTAAAATAAATCTCGCATTTTCTAAGTGGGTAAAAATCTCAGCAAATTTTGTTGCAACTTTTGTTATCTCTCTCTCTCTCTCTGTTAAAAGATTTGTTTTAGCCGACAAACAAGCGCCTAGGCCAAGTGAAAGCCAACTATATTTTGAATAAAAAAAAGAAAAAACTCTCTACGCAATAAAGTGCATTCTTCAATCTTTGAAATTCACTTTTCGCTTGGTTCACTTATTTTGCAGTACAGTCTTTTGCTGACTCTTTTCTATTCATGCCAAACTTTGCTTTGTTCAGCCGTCGGCATTCCATTGTGATATGAGTATAGTTTCGGCGAATTTGCTGCGCTTGCACTCAATTGTGTGGATTTTATTGTGAAATTTTTGAGGCTTTCTTATAAAAGTTAAGCTATATGTGCTTGTATGTAGGTATGTACTTGGGTCTCTATTTTTTTTTTTTTTTCAAGAGCGCAGTGAAGATTGCCTATTATTATTTCTACATGCACTTGTGAGGTAAATATCATGGCGAGGCATAAATTTATAAAAAAAAACAAAATAGTTTAATGAGAAAATAATCATGTCACAAGCTTTTCCCGCAGCTATGAAATGTAACAAAAACTGAAATGAATTTTTTAGCTAAAATAAAAAATATTTTTTTTGTCTCGCCATGAAATAAACGAAGTGCTAAATTTCAACTAAATTTTCCGTTCGAGTTAGAAACAACAACAGTTATCTTAGCTAGTTTTTATAAACAAACTAGATGGACTCGATACGCGCGTATTTTATGAAATGTTGTTTTATTAATATACCGAATTCGGAGGATGCGATTTACCTATAATAATACATGAGCGATGAGAGATCCAGGATTTCAACAAAACATTTTAAAATTTTTCATTGTAGTTTTATCAGAAAGCAATTAAAATTTATAAAAATCAACTAATATACAAAAGTATATATATAGAGATATTTTTGTTCCAAATATGGACCAAATCGGACTAGCCGTTTAGTAATTTTGTGGATAAAATATATGAAAAATTCTATGAAATTATATATATGGATATAATTTTTTTGAACAATTATTATAAGTGGCAACTTTCTTAAAAAAAAGCGTCGATATACTAACACATTTTGTGTCACATCGCTATCATATTGCTATATTTAATTTAGCTTAAACAGAATAAATTGATTTAAATTTGGTATGGATTGGAAATCTCTTGTAAAATGCTTTAAAAATAAGCGATTGCAAATACTTACATAAATTGATTTGGGTTAACTGAATTAACAGCAATCGCTGGAAATGCTTTATATTTGGGAAGCTTAGCAAAGCTCTTTACTAGAGTTAAACTTGTGGTGGAAATAGTCTATGAAATTAAAAATAAAAACTACAAGACACTTCTAAGCGCGAAAAATAATTAATTATTTATGGTGAAATTTTCTCACAAAAATTTCACTTTACTAAAGCTTTTGCGCTAAATACTTCAAAGTGTTTTACTCTCTGCTCCAAAATAACTGAAGTCACTCATACGACACGGTCCCCTCCAATAATTATCTTAAAGCATACACAGACGGCAGCGTGGATCCGCATCAACTCGGGAATTAACTGCAGTTGATCCGGATTAAGTCCGAGTTATTACGGATCAACCGGCTGCCGTCTGTTTAAGTTTTTACATATCTTATGGATTTAAATTGTGTAAATTTTACATCTATTCTTTACATCGCTTGCATAATCTTTGGGGATTGCGCTTTTTCGTCATCGCAAAGTTTTCTTTTTCACACCGAAAAAAAAAACAAACAACATTTATATATCCCCACACACAAAAAATTATTATATCCCCACGCACGTGTTACAAAAATTAATTTAGTGTCATCATAAATCATAAGCGCCGCTGTCAAAAGAACTTAGTAGAGTTCATGAGAAAACATAATTTGCCTCAACTTTCATAAGCACAGAGCACATAAACGCACGTATTATATATAAATATGTATGTATGTGTCAGAAAGTTTGTATATTTATACTTCTGCTAAATGTGTGCAAAGGCCTTCCTGAGGTTGTCAACATATTCCTTGTAACTTGTAAGCAATTGTGAGCGTTTAGTCTGAAGCTCCCAGCTAGTATCCAGCTCAAGCCTTGGCGGAGTTAGCAATTTAGTGGCAGCTATGTATGTTCGTTTTTAATCGCACATAATTTGTTGAGTAATCAGTTTTGACTTTTGTCACTGTGAGATAATTTTCACGAAGCTACTTTGAAACTTCGCAGTCGTTTTGTATTGACACGAAATGTGTTGTGCGAGGTATATACATATACACATATATATGTATACATACTAATACTTACAAGTAAATCTCTTTCAAAAGGTCTCCCCTTGTTGGTGGTTTCTTTATTATTTTTGAATATACATATATAGTTATTTCGACCATTGTTGTTTCAGTCAAATTATAATTTACTAACAAGCATTGTTAGTTTTTTACCTAGTTGGTACACACTGAATGCAGTAAGTACCCTGCAGGAAATGGAACTAGTTTGTAGCTAACTATTAGCTAACTAGTAGTCTACTAGTGGTAACTATTTATTAACTAATTCCTTTGGCCATAACTAACTACTTTTGAAGGGCGATGGCAGCAAAATAGTGAGAACTGGTTTCCTCTGCATTAGATGTCAACTATCTTGTCGCTAACTAAACTATCAATAAAAAAAAAATATTTTTTTTAAATTTTTTATATTTCTTATATTCTTATTTACTAATTTACTTATTTTATTTAACATTACATATTTGAGGTATTCTTTTTCACATCGGACAGCAAATTTGGTATCACACTTTCGATTCGTTTTAAATTTTTTGTATGGGTTCTATACATGAAATAAGCAAACACGTATTCTAGGATTATTTTTTAAATTTTTTTCTTTGGAGATATGATCTGTCAAAGCTTGCATTTTTTTCGTGATTCTGACTAAACATGTACTCCTTCAAATCGTTATATCTCGGGTTCTACTCATCGCAGAGACACATCTTAACGTCGTTTTAAAGCTAAAGAAACGGGCTTAACACGTCTATATACAACTTGGTCAAGATTGTCCTAAAGCTAACTTAGCTATTAATAGTTGAACTCTTTGAAGTTGATTTGCATAGTAAATACCAGCAAAGTAGGGATTTTAAGTTACACCATCGTAATCCATGTTTAATTCTCCATAAAAAAAACATGGTACGAAAAATGGGCGTTTTTCATGACCTATTTTTAAAATATATTTTTTTGTTATGACGAGATACATAGTTTATTTTGTGAGAGTCATTATTTTTTGTAATTTGTTTTCGAAAACCTATGATGAAAAAATTAGCATGGTGTTAAAAATTGGGTTATTGCAAAAATTTAAATTTTAATACGGGGGTCCGATGGAATACCTATCCAGAAATATTATTTGTGCGGCAAGATTTTTCTTTCAGATGATAAACCCCTAGGAATGGCAGAATATCCCGTCGCTAACTACATTTGTTACGCTAAATAGATATTCTGCCGAAATTTACAATAAAATCTAAATTTTTGAACTTTGGTTTTAATATAGCCACGCCATGTACACACATGAAATGTTTAAAATTACAACCATTTTTAAAGTAAAAAAAATTATAAATATTAAGTGCTCATATTTATTCAATTTTAAACACTTTGCGTGTAATTTTTCACAACGTGACAAATTTGGTATGTAAAAATAAACAGACAGTGTTTAATTTTGCACACATTAGGAGAGGAAACTGGTGAATAATAAATGTTTAGAAATCAAAAAACAAATTTGAAATTAGTTCTACGCCACTTAAATGATAAGTAAGAGAAAACAAGCATCGTTTAATTAAATTAACACGTTGTGTAAATTTGCATCCATTAAGAGAGGAAACTGGTTACCTATCTTATAATGCGCAGATTTAAACAAAAAGTTTTTAGAGTTTGGAATAGCTGCGCTTGACTGTGGAAAAAGCAACAACAGTTTACGTGGCACAATTAGCTCAGTGGGTAGACTGCTGGCTATGGCGGCTGGGGTCGTTGGATCGAATCCCAGCTGAAGAAGTCTGATGAGGAGATGTGGTGATCTCCGAAATAATTTTCATTAAAAACGGCCTTAAGCCCAATTAAGTTGTTGAATATAATTGAGCAGTCCACTTGCAAAGTGCGCTATGTAATTTTTTTTCGAGTTTTAGTTTTTGGTGGGTAACGTACCAGTATTTAAAGTAGTTTCACGTCCACTAACAACACAGTGCAAAATCTTTCTATATTCTGAAAAAATGGCATAAAATGTTAACTACTCTTGCAAAAGTCACTATCATACTTATTTATACAATTTAAAATGTCTCTATCTTCTGATGAACTTAGAAAACTGTTTAGGTTGCATAGATTGTTAATGTTATGTTATTTTACGTTATTTTATGTTATAATGTTATTACACTCTTATTTATCCAAATTTTCAGGAAATAAAAACAAGATTCAATTTAGATGTTGCTTGTTGTCGTAGTCGTTCTTTTTTTTTTTAATTTGTGGCTTACTATCATAAAATCACATAACGCTGTTTGCAATTGGACTAATCAATTGTTATAAGGCCATAAACAACAAAAATAAGGTAAACTAAATATTTTAATATAAGCCGTCATCGATTCGCCACTTCGCTGCTTGCTTTGTTTGAGTTCCGGTCGATTAACGAAAAATTTTGCATGTGAAAGCAACGACAAAGTTAGCTAGCACGGATAGACGATAGCGAGTTTGGTTGTACCTCATTGTATTCGTTCGTTTCGCCACTCGCTAACTGTTGGCGAATCGATGACGGCTATATTAAAATTAAAAAATATGGTTTCAAGCAAGCTTTAAAAGTTAAATTCACTTGATATTATTATTAAATGTTAAATAAGTTTTTACATAGCAGGGTTTTGAGAAGGATGTATTAGATGTATAAGATGTATAAGATGTATATAAAAGCGGTACCAGACGAAAGGGGTTTAATAGAGTTGTAGTTGCCAAATATTTTTAAGGTAATCTTTTTAAAATCTCCTATTGTTTTGGCTGAGTTCAAATATTTTGAGTTTCGTTGAAATAAATAATACTTAATATAACCCGCAGACATTTCATACACGCAACGATGCGGATGAGAGCAAACTATTCCACGCTATAATTCTGTGGTTTTCCTATTACCTTTTTTTTTCTTGTTTAAACTAACCAGTAGGCCTCTCGGAAGGAAGCTATTTAGATAGGAATTATAAGTAAAATATTTGAAAATATTTTTTTTAAAACTAATAAATTGTTTTTTGAGCAGGAGTAATGATTTTTATGCAAATTACTTTAAGTAACTTAGATAAATTTTATTTTGCATTACGTTTGACCAGCAGACCTTCTAACCACATATACATATTGCCGCTATGGTTGAAATAGGTGTGCCAACTGTCACCGCCTGCTTGTGCCAAATTAGCCACAAATGTATATTTATTTGACATTTTTTGCTTGTATGCTGTCACCGCTTGCCGGTTTCAAAATAGCCATAAAAATACACACATTTGACGTTTTTTTATTTAGCACACTCGTTCTGATAAATGATGCTTTGCCTGACTGCTATCATCAACTATCATCAAGACACGTATGTACGTACAGAGGCGAATTGGCTGCCCACATATTTAAAAAAAAAGAGGTCTAAAAAATGGGGGAAAAAACTAAATAAACTCCTACTACAGCGCTGATCGAATAATAGACACGCACGTGGCGGTAAATAGTAAATACAAAAAAAAAGTGGCACTAAATAACAAAAATCGAATGGCTGCACGAAGGATGGAAGGATAGAACTTGCGCCAGATGGACAAGAAAAAAAGGACATCTTCATTTTGTGCATTCATGTGTTACAATAAGTATCAAAAATGTAGGGTTGACTGCCTGGCAATAGATTCGTTTATCAATCTGCACAAATACATAGATACATATCTACATATATGTGTGTTCATCTGTGACACAATGAGTTACAACAAAACTCTCAGACCTGAGATGTCGCAAAAAGTTTTTTGCCATGCCGAAAGTGTCGACGCTCTGCCATTTTCGTTTGTCATTAATCTTTGCGCCTTTTTGAAATACACCTAAATGCATATGCTCCTATGTACATACATATGTCTGTCCGGCCAGCATAGTCGGGTGTATGTACATATGTATGTATGTAGTCGTACATAACTACTTTTGCGTGCACCTTTGTTTTTGTTACTTTGCAGCACACGCTTTTCATGTGTTTTTTTATTTTATTTTATTTCAGTTTTTTTTTACGTTGCTCTTTTATCTTTAATTTTTTAGCCTTCAGCATGTATGTAGGTTCACCTTAGCTGCTCATCGCTCTGCTGAGCAGATATGAAATTTACAAAAGCTTATGTTAAGTTGGTACCGCTCGGTGCATAGCTGCTCCACTCCTCCAAAGCGTACAAAGCAACCTTCGCTTGCGCTTTTGGCACCTTAAAACAAAAAATTGTTGAATTATTTTTCTTTGCTCGCCATCTCTCTACTTTTGCTTGACTGAATTATTATTATTTTTTTTCTTCTGACATTTTTGCAAACTTTTCGGCGCGTGTTGCACATTAAATGTGTGCAAGCGAAGAGGTTAATTCTCACATCTAACCCTTTTCTAAGAATTCGTTGTGCTTTGTACGTTTTGCTCAAAGACTTTCCCGCATAAAAGACACCTGTGATAAAAAAGAAAAATAAACATATATTGGGTCATATGTAAGGTCGGCGCGGATTTTTCGGTACATGAAAAAAAAATTTAATCTTTCATGAAAATCTATTTTTATAAAAAAAAACTAGCCGGCCTCGCGTGCGCGAGGCGCTGAATGTGTAGATATTAAATAAGATGCGATTGACAACTAAACAGGTTGCAGCCCTACTAGAAAATAATACATAATTGCGCATCTGGAGGCCAAGCCCTTTCATTTGCCACCTCATTTCTGGTAATCTAACGAAAAGCCCACACTTTTTAATTTTTCGCACAGGTTGCAACCCTCTTCGAAAAATAAAATCTTACTGCAAATCGCTAGGTCAAGCCTTTTCCTTTGACACTCAATTTTTTAAAATTGAATGAACTGTGCAAATCTAATGTCATTAACAAAAAATGCTCTCGCGTATTATATATACATAATTTTTAAACAGGTGGCAACCCCACTTAAACAAAAAATAAAAACTAATTTCACATCCAGAGACTATATTCTTTCTCTTGGTACCTTAGTTCAACAAACGGCGAAGATCTTATAATTTTTAAAAAGTGGCAACCCTACTCAAAAATTAATACATTATTGAACACCTAAACGCCGAGCCCTTTTATTTGACACCTCATTTCTTGTAATCCAACGAACAGCGCGGATCTTATAATATTTTAGACAGACGGCAACCCTATAGGATTTTAAAGTACTAAAGATAATATTCATATCGATACAGATATATTGGAAAATCTCGTCTAAATCCGTTCAGTAGTTTTAATGATTAGAGTGTTCAAAGAATATCAACTCATTTTTTTAAACTATGTATCGAATATAGTAATTTTTAATAAGTGGCAACACTACTCAAAAAAATAAAGTTTTTGTATATGCCAAGGCCATGCCCTTTCATTCTATATCTCATTTTGTAATCCAACGAATAGTGAAAATCTTTTTATATTTTATTAGTTGGCAACCCTACTCAGAAATCCATTATTGCACATCTAGAAGCCAAGTCTTTACATTTGACTGCGATGTTGCAGAACTGAGGCCTATGCTTATAATCATTGTATATAGTAATTTTATCAACAGGTTGCAACCCTATTCAAAAAATAAAACATTCGTGCTTTTCTAGAGGCCCATCCTTTTCATGTGACACCTCAAATTTTGTAATCCAGCGAACGGTGCGGATCTTATAGTTTTTTAGACAGGTGGCAACCTTATCAAAATTCTAAATGGAAAAGGTCACTCTCGAGATTACCGCGTACAAAGAATCTCGACTTTCCTTTATATAGACTCCCTGCAAACCATTATTTCAGAGTATTCTGAATTGTACAGAAATTTTAAAGAATTCGTAAAGGTCTCATCCGATTTTTTTCCGAAGTTTCTAAAATGAAATAAACCGTGCACGATTCGATTCTTTTACAAATTATGTGAAGAATTTCTTGCACAACTTTTTCAGAATTTTCTTTATTTTCCATACAGAAATTTCTTTAGTGGGTTCGTGTCAACCCCTTCATATAATTTTCTTTGAAGGGTCGGTCATAAAAAAATCGTTACATCCTAAATGTTTCGTTAAGATTTCGGGGACTTTGGTTTGCAGGGTTATTACCTATGACTTTTTGCAATTTTTTGAGTAGCTCCATAAGTATAACGGTGCATAACTTCTGTCGTTTATGGGCGAAAAATCATGACCAAGTGATTTTCAGTATATTACCAGGCTGATTACGAACTATTTGGTTAACGGTTAGGGCCTCTGCTATCTCCTCACAGTTTGCGTGCCGCTCTTCCTTATTTCATCAAATTTTCCAGTAAGTGGCCGATCAGAGGGACGTGTATCTTTGCAATCAAAATTGTGGCAATACGTCGAGCAGACCACTATTGCGTCCGGCGTTCACTCAAAGTATTCTCATCGCTAGCTTAAAAATTTTTCGGCGTGTTGTTGCTGCGGTTTCACCTTTTTTTATAGTAACAAAGCATTACATAATATATTTCAATCATTTTCAAATCAATATACGTATAGGACATTCCAGCCAGAAATGCACACCATTTGGCTTTTGCATCCCCGATTATTTTAAATAATTTTTTCCGTTAGAGTATTAATTGAGGGAGGCATTCCCGTTTTTTTTTTTTTATTTTTGTTTTGTCCAGTCGTTTTTGAGATATCGATTCTTTAAAAATACATTCTTCTTTTAACTCCCCATAATTTTGCAAGAAATTGGCCAAGTGGGGTCATTCTTTTTTTAATTTTTCATGTTCAAACCAATTTTGGAGTATCGAATTGAAACAATTTTCAAAAAGGTATTTAAAATTTTTTATTTGAAGTGTTGATTTTGAAATACAGTTACTGATCGACTTATTCCGCTCCTTTTAATAAAGGGATAACAATTATATTTAAACTTTTTCTTGTTGTCAAATTTCAGTTAATAATGTAAAACTTCAGTTAATAAAGTGAAGGTAACTTTGTTTTTGTAAAACGCCTTAATATAGAAACCGATCATAATAAAATTTTCTGGTTCGCAAGGTTCGTACCGATTTTGGTAATGATTGGTGAAGCGGCTACTGAGATACAGTATTTTATCATAAGTGGGCGGGGTCAGGCCCATTTTCCAAAAATTTCATAACAATATTATTTTTTACCATAATTCTACTTCACATAATAATTTTTAACAATTTAGATTGCATATTTACTGAAATATTTATCGTAGTTTTTGCAATTTTCGAAAATACCGTTATATGGGAAGTGGGCGTGGCGTAAATGGCAACCTACAAACCACATTTCGATATCTCAATTTTTTCTCGACAGGAAGACATAGCTTAATCGACTTGTACTTCCACTCGGATCATTTATGTATGTATATATTTGTTTACATATATTTATAATAATACCCTTGTGCACATGTGCGCTCGGGTATAAAAAAGTTGGGATGGAGACTAAAGCTACGAGTAAGTGGATGTTAATGATGTATGACAACATAATACATGCGATTTTTTACGTTAAAATCACTTTTTTGATATCTACTAAACTATTAGATTTTTCTTAAATCTTAGCTTTACATTGCTTAGGAAACGTTGGCTAGGCCCGGTTAATATTTTCGAAACAAACAGCTAACATTTTTTTTTTTTTTTTAAATACAAATATTTAAAAAAACTGCATTCAAGTTTTTCAATAAAATTGCGATTAAAAATTGACTCATTCATACTTCTCGGACTTCAAGAGTAAAAATATTTGTTTTTTTTAGAAAAGTTTGAGAAATCATATGCCAATCAATAGAAAAAATCATATTTTTTAGATCATCTATATAAGGCTTGATATTTAATACATTTTGCCAAAAAAAAATAGGCATTTAGACCCTATTACAGTAGAGCAAGAAATTCTCTACATACTTGCAGTGGCAAGCACTACGCTATGACTAATCACTTTCGCTTAATTAATTGAAGTTATTTTCCTTAGAGATCGATTAAACAATTTATCGACAAACATTTTATACCAATTCGGGCCAAAACTTGCATATGGTACAGTTTCGCCTTCGTGTTTTCACACCAACGCTAACGATGTGTATGCATGAAGTAATGCTTTCCCTCCTTACACTCTTGGAGCACACACCTACTCGTATGTAGATGTTTTAGTATATTATCTTGTGGCCGACAATGTTTTATACAATCGGTGGCGTCTGCTTTCTGATAGCCATTTCGAAATATCGAATTTTCAGCTAACCTCTCCGACAAGTCAATTTTTCATTTGAAAAAATACCAGAGTTTCGAGCAGCTCAAAAAACCACTTCTCCAAGAACGAGCTAAAATACCGTAGAATCACTTGCGAGCAGCGTGCGATGCCTTCATCGGTCGTTGGTCTGAATTAAGAGCCCAAAATCTGGCCAAACAGAAAATCATTAACCCAATTTTTAAGATAATTCATTTGCCAACCCTTTTTGTTCGACTCAACAAAATTCATTGATAAATTAATAAAATGTGGCATTTTTATTTGAAAACGTTCAAATAATCCGCAGAGACTTTTCATATGACCCAATATTTACTCACATGCGTGTTGTGGCATATTTTTTGTTTTAAGATTTGGGCTTTTTTCCGTGGTTTTTGTTTTACTCAGTTGTAAGAAAATTTCTGTTGGCTAACCACAAAATTTGTTTTTGGTCTACTTTCAAATATTTACGTTTGTAATCAGTCATCTGCTCGTTGCTTTTCAAGTTCAAAATATGTATGTACGTTAACACAGTTGGGATGGTGAAAGGTATCACTTTTTGTTTGATTTAAAGCATACAAATTAGTTATTTAAGCCAACCTTTTTTAAAAAATGATTTACATATTCCAAAAATAAAGGTTTAGATTTACTTTAGTTTTTAATCTGTTAAATGCTTTGGTGATGCACATAAAATACATATTTATGTTTTTTAGCCCCGCCCGCGAGAATTTTCAGCGAAATTTCAGTGATTTTTAACCGACTTCCAAACAAGGAAGAGGTTATCAGTTCGTCGGAATATTTATTTTCTCTTTTTTTAAGTATGTTACCGCATAAATATGGACCACGCCAACCGATTTCGTAATTTTTTTTTTGTACCGGAAAGGTAGCGTCTTAGAGGTGGTCCCATACTAATCTGGTTTAGATCCGATCATTGGATCATGAGATATATATATGTGACCTGGTCTACGAAAAGGGAGCTTACGTGCGAAAAAAGTTTTCTGTGAAAAAGCTGTTAAAGAAAATCATCCCATCTTCCATCCGAATCAACCAAAAAGTGAAAATTGATTTTTTGACACCTAAGCCCCCTTTCCGTAGACCAGGTCACATATATATTTTTTTTTTTTTGAAAGCTATGTTTATATATTATACTGTAACGCAAAATCGACTTTTTTCTGGGTATTGGACCAAACCATTTTTTTAAGAGTTTGAGTCATAGGTAAAAAAGTAATTTCTCCGCTTTTCGAAGTTAGCCTCCGAAATCGAGGCCCATATGGCTACCTAATTAATAATTGTTTTGTAAATTTTTGTTTGGTAAATTGGTATTTTTTTCCTTTTAAGTGTTTTTTCTCCAATTTTTATATACGAAGTATAGCGATTTTTTGTTTGAAATATTTTTTTATACAAAAAGATATATTTTTCTTTAAATGTGTTTCTTTTTCAAATTTTTATATACGAAGTATACAAATATGCATATCACAAGAAAGGGGATTAAAACAGCTTTACAACAATATGAATCTTTTAACAATGAGCTCAAAATTTTCTGAAATATTCAGTTTTTAATTTTTCGAAGATCTGACCTTTGCCCGTTATAGCACCTGTAATATAAGTTTTCACTAAAAAAGTTGTATACCATATAAATAAGAGGAAAAAGGCGGACCACGTCTGTAGTTTTACCTTTTTTGCTTTTTACGTGCAATAATTAAAAATAATTTTGTACCAATGGTCCAATTTCCAACTTCGAAATCACATATCTCTATTTCGGAGGCTAACTTCGAAAAATGGAGATCTCTTGTTTTTACTTATGACTCAATCTGTTAAAAAAGTAGGTTTGGTCCATTACCTAGCCGAGTGCTGTACAGTGTTATATCTATTTTCAAATTCTATTTGTGAATATCATATTGGTTGTTAATAAATTGATTTGTAATTTAAAATCCAGTAAACCAAAAATGCTGAGTCAATAGAATGCTGAGAATAGAATGTCAAGTGAATTCATTCCCACGCCGTTTAGCAGCTGGCGATTGACGTAATTTCAGGACTCTTAGCAGTTAAGCAAAGAAAAGGGAAAAAGGAATGTCGTAAAAGCTTCGTTACCTCGTTAAAATGCAAGTGTTGGTAAGTCAAAGTACAAGCTTTACATACATACATACATACATACATACACATAAGCTGCATAAATGTAGAGGCGCAAAAGTACTATATGTGAGTATTTGCGACCGCATATGACCGCATAAAACCAGACATTGTTGCAGCCAAAGCGCAAACATATCCTGATGCATACATACAAAGATATGCAGTCATTGAAGTAGTAGCAGAAATAGAAGCAGCGGCGGTTGCATGCATGCTACCGAGAATGGCACGTGCAGAGACAAAGCTCAAATAAAGAAGCAGCGAGTGGGCGAAGGCAGCGACTAAGACAGCGAGACCGTTTTTTATTTCAACTACACAGACAGTGAGTTGTTTAAGGAGCTTGTCTCTTCTTACTCAGTTGGATCAATATTCTATACATTTACTCACACACACTTATTCACTCTGCTCATTCAATAAGCCGCTTAGTCAATGATTTCGTATATGTATCAACTGAACTAGTTCATTTACTTAACAAATAGTTGATTCGTTATTTTTGTACTCTTTGCAAAGCAGCCATCAAAGTCAAGGCCTACCCAGGCGTATGAGTAACTTAAGTTGAGCTGATAGTAGGCGGCAAATGTTTATACGAAGAAAACATTTTGCTTTTGATGGTTGCACATTCATACATACACATACATATAAAAATGTATTCGCGTACGAGTATTTAAGTATGCATGTGTGGATGGGTGCACCTTCTCATGTCTCTTCTTAAACGTTAGCTATGCAAGGACACTAGACAAGCTAAGGGCACCACTGTTGCTTAGAAGATAATTGGTTTGCTGCTTTGTTGTTGCTGCCGCTGTTTTAAAGGACACCAGCTGACTTTGAAAGCAGTTGCAAGCATATGCCGTATAAGTACGTTCGAGCGCATGACTGCCGATAAGGTCGCGTGTCCTTAATAGCGGTCAAGTATGTAAGCGCAAAAGTTAAGTTGTTTTAAAAGGCCGTTAAATGTAGGCAATGGAAGGTTGAATGCAAGAAAGGTGATGAGAAAATTTAGCGGATTAGGTGGAGAGGTTTCGTAGAACTAAAAAATTAAGAAAAAAAGGTGTAGGTTAAAAAAATTTAACCCCATCAAGATCATAAAGTAGTAAAATAAAATTTAACGGTTTGAGTCGCAGAGTAAGAGGAATATTTGAGATGTCAGATATTTTTTTTTCGGTTGGTTAATTTTTTACTACAGTATGAACACATAAATGGCGCACAGTGGTCTGAGAAAGTTCATGTTTCTAAATGTGGTTTATGGGATTCTAGAAATGTGTACTATTTAATACAACTTAATGATTCTTTTTGCGAAAAATGGCTATAGTAGGATTTAAAGGACGCTAGCTAAGGTTCTTAAATCTAACTTTTGTATGTACCCTACAAGAACACTTTCGTTTATATGTTGCGTTATATGATGGAAATTCATCAGACCATAGAACAAATGTTAGCCAGGTTTTGAAGAGCAATATGAAAATTCTCCTGTACTTGTGACGATAATCATCATAGGTCGCTTTCCAATGCACGTATTTTCAGTACATAGAAAAATACGTCTCTCTCGCTCGCTCGACGAAAATATCCGCCAGACCTAGGTAGTTATACCTTACGCAGATATGCAACAGGCTTAATTGATCACACTTAATTTAAATATACATACACCAGTGTAGTTAGTCACATCTGACATAAGTATGCGTTAGAACAAATTGATTACATCTAATATACAGATACATCAGGTTTACTTAGTCACATCTGACGTAAATATACGTCAGATAGTGTTAATCACAACAATTAACAACGGAAACCAAAGAGTTTTGTGGAAAAATTATTTCTATATTTATTATTTTTGTAATTTATAAATGTTTTCATAGCAAAATTACAGAAAATTAGGAGAAAAATTAAAATAAACTAAAAACTTAGCTTGAACTCAAATAAAATAAAATTAAGTTAGAAAAAATTAAGGATATTTGGTTCATGTTTTCGGAAATTTATAGAAAATTAAGAACAAATTTAATTTGCATTTAAACATTTGTGAACCAGGTGGTTCAGTGTGTCGTAATTTTAAAGTATATGCAAAAGGTTCAGGTTGCACACTAGTAATTTGTATGCTGACCTGGACCACTTCCAACGAAAAAAAAACGGATAATTCGGTTGCCGAATATGACATGGTCTAAAAGGAGTAGTTGTCTAGGTGGGCCGCGTTTTGTGCAGCGTTGGACCAGAGGTGGCCAGGTCCAATGGCATCGCAATGTTAATGTAACCATATTTTATCCATATATTTGGACTAGGGATGTTGCGGATGTGGATTTTTAGACATCCGCGGATGCGAATGCGGATGCGAATATCTAACAGCTAACATCCGCGAATGCGGATGCGAATGCGGATGTCAAGTATTTTTAAAAAACAATTAGAATCCAGCATAATGGCGAGATCGTTGTTTAAACAGCGCTTACTAGCCAAATCAGATACATATGTCATGTTGTTTCAGAATTTGGAGAACCTGTAACTTTTGTCAGCACTTTTCGATTTTAGTTTTGTAATTCATTTTTGAAGGCGACTGCTTTGAAAAATGTGTGCTTATAGCGAGCTAAATCGGTGGATATGGAAAATAGATAATTATTTTTGAAAAAAAATTCTGTTTTCGAAGTCGTGGCTGCCAGCCGAATCGGATCAGAATACTGTTATTTTTTAAAGCATCCCGTTTTTTTTATAAGCATTTGAATAACAGATAGTTACTTGTCTAATTTAAGGTCAGACCTATAGCTTTTTAGTTATTTGAGCATCGATTCTCTTTATAGCTAGACGTTGATCATTTCTACTGGAAATCCCTATTGAAGTAGCTTACTCATTGACTTTAAATAGCAAAGAAGGGACAGTTTTACCACAGAAGTTTTTAGCCAAGGATCCAATGTACTATATCTCTATGAAGAAAATATTATCCAATAAGTAAACAAAACTACTGTTGTAGCGACTGTATCCGGAAGCACGCATGCTATATTCATTATCATGC
>NW_023458555.1:15682174-15693832 GCF_013731165.1 Rhagoletis pomonella | reverse complement strand
TATTAAACACGAATGTGCGAATCACTTAGGGATACTACTTCTCTAAACTGTTTTTAAAAATTTTGCTAAAAATAAATTCCCCAAAGAGCCCCATTTGAAATTATTCAAACGAATATATGTAATAGGTGGCATACGCGGTACGTCCGACTCGCGAGTTATTTGTGTACGTGTTGACTCACCTTCGACTACACACAGTTGAATCATTGAGAGTCATTTTGGTGTAACTAACACATATTTATTTTCACAAACACATCGAAAGCAAATCACGAAAATTTTGTTAATAATTACAGTGCACACTTGTTTCTTTTGTGTCCAGTAGTTTTTTTTAAGATTGGTCCAAAAAATCATAATAAAGAAAGAAGCCAAAGCAGGTATTTATCGCACAGAAAAAAAAAAAAAAAATTATTAAAAGGACTATGTTCTCTTTGACGTACGTCAAAGGTCAAGTAGAAGTGGGAACTTTTATGGCTGTCCATTGATAGCTCGGTTATATAGATTAAGAAATAATATTTTAAAGACATTTTTATCAAAGTTGATAAATGTGACATTTTTGTTACGCAAATACTCCTACGACCACAGGCAAAAATATTGGCTACAATATGTAAATTTTTTGCCATATATACGTTT
This sequence comes from Rhagoletis pomonella, assembly GCF_013731165.1. NCBI lineage: Eukaryota > Metazoa > Arthropoda > Insecta > Diptera > Tephritidae > Rhagoletis > Rhagoletis pomonella. The sequence goes on along the minus strand of NW_023458555.1, from coordinate 15,693,205 downwards.
TATGGGTCCACTTGCAAAATATTCCCATTGATTATTGCGAATGCGAAGGTTAAAATGAATGCGGAAGCTCCGCGGTTGCGAATGCGAATGCGAATATTCGCAACAAACCTGATTTGAACCATTTTGGTTACTAGTGTTGGTTACAAGATAGCGTGGTCCAGTACTAGTATTTAACCTAGTCCCACTTTTTGCAGGGTATGTTAGTTGTGCATACCTACGAAGGTATGTGCATACATATGTAAGAAGCGTGTTTTTATAAGCTTTTTTTATTACATTTGAAGCGTAACCATTTAGCAGCGCACACGCATGCCAAAGCTAATGAGTGGCGAATTGTAAATTACTAAAGCGCGTGATTTGCATTTTCCACGCTCATCCGGCAAATTTCGAAAAGCTGGAAAAGGCAAAAGCACCGAAACAAAGTGATTTGCGTACACGTTTGCATATACACATTATAATTACTTACAAATACATATGTACATATGAACCCTGTAGGGAAAATCTCTAGGTCTGAACTGGTGCGCTTCTAATAAATTTAGACCCAGTACAATTTTATATTATTTTCAAAGTAATGCGTTTTTAATTTGAAAATAAATTTGTTTAAATGCTTATAAGAAATGCATATTTACATACCTTTGGCTGCAGCTGAGTTTGCAGAGGTACTTGCTGATATTGGTTAGATTCCAGAAGGTCACAAGAAAATTAAAATGGCAACACAAATTTTTGTTTTGTATTACCACGCTATGAAATGGCATCTGTGCAGTGCAGGATGGAAGCAAACGGAACTAGAAATTTGATTCACTAGTTCGCGGTTTCCCTACAGGGTATGCATTTATAAAAGCATATGCGTGAGTTTGGCGGCCCGCTGCTATAAAAACTGCTTAGAATCTGCATGAATGTTTATTATCGCTTTGGGCGAGCAACGATGAGTTGTATGTATTTAGTAAGAGCCTTAAAATAGTTTGCTAAGAAGCGGAATATTAGTAAGAGGTAAGGGATGTATGAGTAAGTGTGAGTGAGGTAAAGCGTGATTGCGCTGAAAGTAGGCGCATATACATATATATGATACATAGGCATGTGCATATGTTTGTAAGTACATTTGTTCCTTAAGTTTGAATTTATATTATATATGTATATTGCCTTATAAATTATGACTGGCAAATAATATTTACTTGCCGGAAAATACAGAGGAAGAAAGTTTATTACTTTGGTTAATAAACAAATGCATAAATATGTATGTATTATGTTCATATGGTTAAACATAAACAAATATTGCTTATTCACCCAAATGAGAAATTTGAAAACAAATTTTGTAAGCTCTGCTGGAATAATCAAAAAAAGGAACAGTCCAGCACCTTCGTCTTGGTCTGCAGGCTGTATCGGAGATACACCCGCTAAATTTAAACGTAGAATACGTGGTATGGTTAAGAGCATATCCAAGTCAAAAACGAAAGCACAAACTAAGAAAAAAATATCGATAACAAAAGCGATAATAAAATCGATAACAAAATCGATAAAAATATCGATAACAAAATCGTTAACTAAATCGATTACAAAATCGATAAAAAATCGATTACAAAATCTATCGAAAAATCGATTACAAAATCGATTCCAAAGTCAATAACAAAATTGATAACAAAATCTATCAAAAAATCCATTACAAAATCGGTAATAAATTCGATAAAAAAATCGATAAAACTATCGATAACAAAAGCGATGGCAATATCGATAGCAAAATCGGTAAAAAATCCGATAAAAATACCGACAACAAAAGCGATAACAATATCTATAGAAAAATCGATAAAAATATTGATGACAAAAGCGACAAAAATATCGATAACAAAAGCGATAACAATATCGATAGCAAAATTGTTAAAACAATCAAGAAAAATATCGATAACAAAACCGATAAATAATCAATAATAAAATCAATAACAGAATCGATTACAAAATCGATAACAAAATCGATAAAAATATCGATCATTATATCGATAAGTTCCGAAAATATCGATAGCAAAATCAATAACAACATCGATACAAATTTCGATAACAAAATCGGTGAAAATATCGGTAACAAAACCGATAAAAATTACGATGGCAAAATCGATTAAAATATCGGCAACAAAATCTATAAAAATATCGATAACAAAATCGATAGCAAAATCGATAACAAAATCGATAAAAATATCGATAACAAAACCAAACAGATCCACATTAACTGAAACTTTCATATGTACGTATATATGCATTTACATATGTACATACGCTGCGATCAAAAGCCGCATTACATACGCATACATACTTTTTGTCTCCTTCCCACACTTCCAACATATGCACGTGTTTGCAAAATGATGACGAGGTGATTTTGTATGGAAAATCATTTATGCCCATATATTTGAATAAAATAAACATATATAGAAGATATCAACCAATACTTCCCATATACCAAACGAAAGGAAAACTCTTGAATTTTTGATTAAAGTAAACAAAAACAAAATCATTCGAGCGGTTTTCGAGCATTTTGGTAATGAAAAAAATTTGCAAATTTTTTCAACAATTTTTTGCCTTAAAATACTCAATATTTGTTAAATTTATATAAAATTTGTACCCGATAATATTTCTACTGCTCCAAAGAACCTATATCCCGAAAATGAAAGTTATATATGCCAACAATAAGTTGCTAGAGCACTTTAAAGGCTCAAAATTGACCCCAAAATAAGGCAATGTTTACCGTTGTTTTTACGACAGAAACCGAATTGGTTATTTACAAAACTGAATCTGTCGACAGGTTTGGAATTTTATCTTTGAAACGCCACACTTTTCTTTGAAATCGCTTTATTAGTTCTCGTGCAATAAGCGTTTTTGTGAAGCTCTAAAAATTACAACTACAACATTTGAACATAGCCCCCATACCTTAAGGTAAGACGTATTCTACGTCAAAACTTCCTTAGTAAAAGTTTAATGATTTTTGGTGGGTATTAATTTGTTAACATTAGGGTGGTACATTATTGTGGTAGCAACTGAGATATTTGGTGGGCAAATACTAGAGCGGTGGCTGTACAGTGGTTCAAAACTGGCATTTAGTATTCACAATTCACTAGAGCCTTAATTTTTCACTAAATTTGATTACTATTATTTAATGGAAGCTAATAAAATTTACAAGAGACCAGTTGAGCCTGATGTTTATTTGATTATATGACATTTTTTAATTCAAAATGCAGAAAAAGTTAAAATTTTGAAGAATATCGATTCTACTGTTCTAGTTAATAAATTTTACATAATAAAAACTATTTGAAACCAATTGTGAGCCTCCCCGAAAAGAAAAAAATAAATAAAAAATATAATTAAATGTTATAAAAAAATTTCTACAAAATTAAATTTTTCTTGTTTCTACAAAAATTTTGGGTATGTAGTATTATAGGTAATTAAATTTTAGTTTAATAGAGTGCAAGTTGTATGTGGCTAAGAGTTTGCGTTGAGTTGTATTGATATAACAAACGCTTTTATTTCTACTAATTTTTTAGCATGCAGATGTGCTCGAAATGTTAACAAAAAAAGGATCAGTCCAGCGCCTTGGTCTTGACTTGTGAGCTGTGTCGAAAGCACAGCCCCTAATCTGAAACCTAAAATACTTAATTCAAGTTTAATCTAAATTTTAAAATAGGTGGCAACCCTCCTGCATGTAATTTAGAAGTAAAATCTCTTCAAAGCCAATTTGGTTGCATACATTGAATTTAACTTTATAAACAGGTGGCAACCCTTTCAAAATATTTTCAAACCATAACCTCTTTCTCGGGCACTTATATCGAGATACTTATTTTAATTTTCTAAATGCCTCAATTTATGTTGAGCTTGATTTTGTAAACAGAAGGCAACGCTCTACATGCAGTTTAGAAATAAATCTCTTTCAAGGCCATTTCGATTGATACCCATATTGTAGTAATTCATTTAACCTATCGTATCAATCAAATTCAACTTTGTAAACAGGTGGTAACCCTGCTCAAAATATTTTCAAACTAAACCCTTTTTAAGCCTTTTTCGGCTATCATTCGTATTGTGAACATATTAAAATTATCTAATCAAGTTGAATTTTTATTTTTTAATCAGGTGGCAACCCTCCTACATGTGGTTTGGAAATAAAATTTCCTCAAAGCAATTTTGAAGTAATTTATTTTGCCGATTGCATATATTCAATTTAACTTTGTAAACAGGTGACAACCCTATTACATATAATTAAGAAATAGCGCCTTTTCGAAACCCTTTTGATCGATCTTATGTTGTAATAATTAATATAATTTATAAATAATTTGAAATAGGTGGCAACTCCTTAAAAAACCATTATTGCACATCTACAGACCAAGCCCTTTAACTAGGTACCTCATTTTGTAAAATCAAAAGAACGGTGCAGATCTGATAAGACGAAAAAATTTTCGCGTATTAGACACATTCGGCGATTTGTATATTCACGATGAAACCTTTTTTCGTTTTGCGGGAACCCTACAATTGTTTCCAACTAGTTCTTGTTACTTAACATTTTTTGACTGGAATGATTTTCTTCAAAATTGCTGGTTTTTCAGCACTTTGCACTAAAAAATTGTTATAAACAAACAAAGATTCAAAAATCGGACTCAACCTTATCAAATTGGTTGAAAAATTAAGGCTCTAGTTAATTATGAACAGTAAAAATTGCACTTTTGAAACACTGTGTTCTGTGGGGTCTGTGTTCAAGCCCGGTTCAACCCAACATCAAACAAAATAAAAAAATAAACATGCAATGGCAAACCACCGAGTGTGTTTCTGCCATGAAAAACAGCTTCGCATAAAAATACACGGAGTCGGCTTAAAACTGTGTGACAACATCAAGGTGCACACCAAAAAGCGAAAGAGAAGCTCGGCCAAACACTAAGGTAAGTGTAAGCGCCAATCTTTTATTATTATTTTTAAATACTAGAGCAGGGTAGTTGAGGTCAGTATACTTTGAAATAAGAAAGAAAAAATATCTGCTCAAGACATGAAGATCGATAAATCAAATTTTACTATCCGACGACAACAAAACGAAAAGTGTAAAAGAGCAACCCTAGGTTCGTCACAACAAAAAAAAAGTTTCCAAATTGTCTTGCGAAAATACTTTAAACTTAGGGGTTTAGGGTGGACTTTTTTTCTGGTATAGTTTGATAATGCTAAATTAAGGGATGAGTCTATAAGAGCTCAAAAAAAGGCCAGTACCTAGCCTTCCAAAAATATGCTGCTTTTACGCTCACTTTCCCGTGTGTAAATTTTCTTTTTTTTCTTAATAAATATTCATTATCACCTCAGATTCACCATAAGCCAGAGCTTCCCATCAGTTGAATTAGCTTTTCGGTAACTTTGTTTGTCTTTTCTTTTTAAATAATTAATTCGATGTTGACAAGCAGCAAGAACCAGGCGAATAAGGGGATTATGTGGTGAATGCATAAATGAAGTACACCTTTTAATTTTACTTGTGTAAAATAAAATAAAAAAAAATTTGGCTACATACGTACGCTTTCGAAATCGTTCTGCAGCTTGGGCGTATTTTTATCAGCAGTATACAAATGTGAATAAATAATGTACCTACATACGTGTAACTCGTGATGTGTTTGTGCATAGCAAAGTTAAACAACAAACTTGAAATGAGTTATGCAAAAATGTCTCACTTTGAATTAATATTATTCTGTATTATTTTGTAGCGGCTAATTAAAAGCAGGTTTTAATTAAACTTAAATATTTTGATGGCAAGGTGGTGAGAAGCCCTGAATTATTAATTAACACCAGTGCCAGGCAGCCAGTAGCCTCGCGAAGTTCTGTTCGCTTTATTTGCTATTTACATATGCGTGTGTATTTTTCCAGGCACTGATTTACACTCTTCATTTCCGCTTGTATTTTCTTGTGTGTTGGCGCTACATTAGGGCGGGTCGAAAATTTAATTTTTCTGAAATCCTTTGGTAATCGTGAAAATATATTATATCATGAGGTCAACAACAACCCTGTAAAATATTAATCGCTTATTTTAATTACAAGAGCCCGCGTATCGAATAAGATGGATTCTTGTTAAAAACTCACTGTTCAGTAAAAAGGTTTGATGGATATTATTAGATAACATATCTATAAATGCAAACGACAATTTCAAATATCATCTCTGGCAGTCCTTTTAATTAATGGTTACACTTAAACTTATTTGCTTTTCAACCAAATTGTAATAGTTCTATTGCATTGTATTCTAATTGCACTGGCCTTTAGTCTAAAGGTATAAAGAACAACACTCATATTTCTGGGGTGTATTTAGGTCATTGGTTCCAAATACACTAATTTGTTTTTCATATTAGCTATACTTTTGTGAATTTTTGTAAATTTGGGAAAAATACGGAAAGCCTTATTTTCCATCACAATGGAAATATTTCATTTGTGCAAATGAATATAGAAACATAGGCCTAACAAAAATTGGGAAACAATAATTTTATTTTTTTTTTAATAAGTGTGCTATGGATTGACTAATTTCGTTCAAGTTGAATACAAAGTTATATATCCAATTGGAGAGTCCCAAGAAGATATCGCATAAACCTACGGTCACTCTTTGACATGATGGAATTAACTAAAAATTTACATATATCGAAATACTTATTGCACACCCTTAATTTCGTATAACGGTAAATTTAGAAACCTCGAACTAACGAAACCATTCCACTCCAATTTTCAAAAATACATAAATGGACTTAAAATGGGCTTTGCTCACCTAAATTTTATTTAGTTAATATATGTACTTATGAATGTATTAGAAACTACTATTTACTAATCAAATGATTCGTAATCTTGAACAGACGTATTTAATTTCATTCATCACGACCTTGAAAACTGACCAAATTGGCGTGACCAAGTCCATGGTCTTTTAAATATTATGTAAACATCCGAGAACCTAAACATATTTGAAATAAATCTCATCTAAATTTTTTCATTTTCACTTGGTTACTAAAGTATCTCTAAAACTTGTAGTCTTATTAAAAAATTATATATGAACTTGAGATACTAAATTTATTAACCTTTCACCTGGTATATCGTCTAGTTTATAACAATTAACGCATTTTCTACATATAACCACCCAAAATTTAGTTTTCCAAATTCAAATACTTTGCATCAATTGCGCGGGCTAAAGATATATTTTAAATTAATCTTTCGTGGTTAATTATTATTGGCTTAGTCCTAAGACAACATAATATTGCATTACCGTACGATCAAATGCCTTTTATTTCCCCCCATACAAAATTGTCCCAGCTTACAGTGCATGCTTTTCCACTTGTGTTATAGTTGTTTTGTTTTCTTTTTAATTTTCTTCTTTTCAACAAAAACAGAATATATCTATACGATTTGTAACACGTGGTCGCTTAAGAATGTACTATGAACCTGACTAAGCAAAGAAATTAATTCAAATGAATGGCCAAAAGTATTCGAACCAGCACTCACTGTACAATTATAAATCGATTTTATTACAGTAATTGTGCCATCGTATTTTATCTAGTAGAAGTTTGCGGTGGCGTATGAGTTTCAAATAACACTCTCGCTTTCCACACCTCAATTAAAGTTATTCATACGCACCGTCAGACAACTTAATCATCAAAGGTCACACATATTCATGGGACTATGGGCGTGAATCTGCAAATAAAGTGAGAATAGGTAGTTAAATGAGTATGCATTAAAGTATACTAACTTATTTTCTTCTTGTGTAGACTAGCATATCAGAGACTATTTGTTTATTAAGGAAAAGCTCTTAAATTGTAAACAAGGCAGCTACCAAACAAGAAGATAAGCAATCTATAATGTTCGGAATCTCGCAGGCAAGACAAAGAATCCCATTAGGAATAAAGACTTAGCTATAGTCCGTTTGCGCGACATATGGAGAAAGGCTTTGACATTATAGAGCGTATAGATTGACACGTGCTTCCGGAATAAAGAGGTAGATGAAACAACATCTGGAGAACTATGTGTCTACATATATATGTAATTTTCAAGGTATTTGTTTTATTATTTTTTTTAACAAATTATTATTTTTTTTAACTTCTTTTATCAAGACCAAGTCTCGGAATATCTGAGGTTGAAGGCTCCATCGCAAACATTATATATGTATAATTTAAACCTTCACACTAAAATTTTATTTCGAAAATTATTGAAAATTCAGAAGAATTCACAATTTCGCAATAATAAAGAACAGAAAACTATTGTTTATGCGCCAGTGTTGTAAAATTCAATTTTCTTTCAGACAGTATTGAAATTTTTAAAATTGCTTAAAATCTAATTTTTGAATTAATCGCACGGATTCAGCACTTAGCCCTAAATATTATAGTGCCCGTTTAATCTCAGTACTGATAAGGCTATTTGCTGTTCATTTCAAATTTGCATCATCAAGATCACTGTGCATGCTTGAATCGTTTTACTTTTCGGATATATTATCAGGTAACTGTTCCGTTATGCTTTCTGTCATCTAGTCTACCTGTTGTTGTTTTAAATCTTAAACTTAAATAAATTTAAACTGAAGAGAATTGAATTAAATATCCCAGGCATAAATATGTTTCCACCAAAAAATTATGTTTAGCTTCCAATTAAAGTTCATGACGACAATGTGGCGTACATACATACATATATAAACTTTACCCACTGCACTTTAACCTGCCCTATTTATTTATGTATATTCAGAAACCATATTTCAATTCTCGTAACAAAAAATACATATGTACATATATTTTGTAGTGCCCTGTTCTCCACAAAGGAAATTTTTACTAAAGAAAATTGCTCGCTGTTTTCGGGAAGAGCGCTCAGTATGTTGCAAAGCTCAGTTTCTATTGTCCTTTGTATCTTTGGCGGACATTGCGAAAAAATGCTCGCACATACTCAACCGTTAATAAAAACAAAATATTTTCCTTTGTTATACTCGTATTCGTTATTTACTTTGGATACGAATACAACATCCATATTGTAAAGTATTTATTTGTTTTCCCTTGCGTTAGCTCATAAATTCTTGTTGTTTTTAGCATAGATGTATCAATGATTTACGGAAGTATCCTTTTCCTATTGAGTGCACAGCAAGCAAATGCTCAGGTAGTGAGAGTGTGAAAGTTTATTTATTAAAAATTTATAAGTACACACTTTTTTCTAATACACATTTTAGTAGACATTCATATATAAATACGTATGTACGTAGTTAAGTACAAAGCTGGGTAAGCATAGTCTTAAGCCCAATACAAACGTACATGTGCATGCAAAAAAAAACGCGTACTTCAGCAATAGCAACCGGTTGCTTCTTAAAGTCTCAACATCCAAATTATGTATGGCAGGGGGTGTCCTCTCGTACTACGTAAAGAGTAAAGTCATCGAAGAAAATTTCTAAATTTTTAAAAAAATTTCAGGGTTCGCTAACACGGTTTGAAAATATTAGAACTTGGCAATTCGGTCTAATTTTATTACCATAGAATAATTTATAAAAATGCGTGTTGAGCTCAAGAAATTGATACTAACTCTTCCCAATTCATGAAATTTTTCATAGGGGAGTTTCCATGGGAAAGTGGACCTCAGAGCAAAAATTATTTTCTTTATAAAACTAACAAACGTGTGGATAAGACATTTGTAAAAATCTTGAATCAAACAAAAAATAACAAATTAAAGCTTTAAATGCATTTTTATTACCTATTTTACGTTTTGAAATCAAGTGCTAAATAAGAGATGCGCAAACCATTATCTATATAACCTTGTTGTCAGCTGATTAAGTTAAGTTACATTTTGAAAAGTTTTTGTTTTTTATTTTGTTAACCTAATGTTTATAGTTTTTTTTTTTTATAAAAGCATAGCACATTACCTAACCAGAACCACATAAATCTACATCTCGAACTTCTTACAAAAATTATAAAAATTCAACAAACTTTAACAATTACACCCAAAAATTTTAAACTTTTTGTGAAAAATGTTTAGGTATGCAGTTTTGTAGTCCATTAAATTCAAGTAGGTAAAAGTGAAAATTTCAAGACGCTCGGAAATCGCGTTCATTTTTAATAATTTTTTTGGCTGACGGTGATACGCATTTTCTTCTATATAAAAGGCACTAACCTAAGATAAAACGTGAGTGAGCTTAATCCCTACTTGGCTTCGTATATTTTTCAATAACTAATCTTTATATACGGACCACACTAAAAGCTCCTTTTCATATAAAAATTTGTACATATCCTACCCGTGACAAACGTTGTCCCACCCATGACAGAAGAAATTTCGGATTTTTCGCATAATAAAGCCATAATTTTTTTGTAGTTTTTGGTTTGTTTGTGTTCCTGGTTCTTTGTGTTATTATAAGACATCAAGTTCACACAGAAAAGTGAAATAAATTCTCAGAGTTTCCGTAAAATATATCTGCTCCAGAAAGCAGGTTCTTTTTTTTTGTCCCACCCGTGACAGAAGAAATAAATTCAAATTTTTTCCATATAAAAGTAAGCAGGAAATTTTTTCGTATTTTGTAATTACTCATATAATAGTCAATCAGGTGTAGTTTTATCAACATGTAGAATTGTTGAGTACTTTATACTTAAATTTGAACAAGAAAGAAATTTTTTTCTGTACAAATGTCCAACCCGTGACGGTGGAATCGCCCATAGTTTTCAAAATATTTAATTGTAATCCACTATTATTTGGTACTTAGAAAAAATTTTAAAAATGCTGCTTTTATTCCGGAAAACTTAAACAAATGACGATCTTTGGAGATGGATATTGCATAATGAATCTATGGGGAGAATCAATATTTACTTTCTGAGCTCAGCATGAGTTTTTTGTTTGTATGGTAGCATGTCTAAATTGTCAAATTCAATCCTTGTCAGCGAATACTAAAAATTATTTGTTAATTTTGAAATTTTCGTGGATGTCTCTAATTTGTAAGTAGAACGAAAAATTTAGACTTTTGCAATTTATCTATTTACTTATTTATTTATTTATTTATTTGTTTATTTATTTATTTATTTATTTATTTATTTATTTATTTATTTATTT
>NW_023458555.1:15681746-15682164 GCF_013731165.1 Rhagoletis pomonella | reverse complement strand
TTATTTATTTATTTATTTATTTATTTATTTATTTATTTATTTATTTACTTTAATCTATATAAATCGATCTATTATTGCATTTTCTTTATTTTCCCTTTTTTATACCTTCCCTTGATCAATCTGAAAAGGTATTAAATATAACATAGGTCCACTTGCACGATACAGAAAATTAAGGTGGCGCTCTCCGCCCATACATCCATTCCAGTCATAAAAGAATTTTTCGTACCAGGGATGAAATTTAAATTTTCGAATTGTACCTATTTGACTAAAATTATATAAATGTATTTCAAAAGTAAATATTAATGTATTTTTATGTGTATACATTTTTGCTAGTGGGTGGTCAACCTCTCCCTTCTGCACCATACCTATGTACATTAGGGAGGTCCAAAAATTCATGGCGGGGGGGGGGGGGGGGGGG
>NW_023458555.1:15680941-15681646 GCF_013731165.1 Rhagoletis pomonella | reverse complement strand
GGGAGTAAAGTCGGAATTTTGATGCCGCTATCCACTAGGACTGTTCTATACCGAAAACAAATATACCCTTTTTATCTTGAAATTAAAAAATTTAGGGAGTGCTCAAATTGCTCAAAGTTTTCCATGTATTTTATATTTTAGTATGTATTTTGTTACATTTCCTGCATCCTCATTATATTTTCCAAACTTCTGTGAAGTAATTGCTCACGAAAATTCCAAAAAAAAAAACTATTTTACAATGACACTAAGAATATTGTATGAATAAGTGCGTGGCTATCAATGCCAATTTGTATCAAAGTTTTGGAAAACTCTGTTTCTCTTAAGGAGATTTTCAATAATAATACCCAATTTTTTATTTAGAAATTTTTTCATAGTAACTATAATTTATAGGTCTAAAAAATACATGGAAAACTTTGAGCCACCTCTAAATATTTTTTTAATTTCAAAAAACAAAAAAAAAAATAGTTGTATACCTATTTGCTTTTCGATGTTTGTATAGCAATCCTAAGTGCTGAGAGCATTAAAATTCCGACTTTCCTTTTTTTTGGTACACTCTAATGTACATATGTTCGTATTTATATATGTACGTCAATGTGTATGTGTCTAGGATAGAGCTGCATTTTTTTTTTTTTTGTATAGATATCCTTAGCAACAGCTGCATTGCGCTGCTATATTTATGCGTCCTTTCAAACGGCAGGCGAGCGG
>NW_023458555.1:15658637-15680841 GCF_013731165.1 Rhagoletis pomonella | reverse complement strand
ATAGATTGTTTATAATGACTTTTGCTAAAATTTCAAAATCAAAAGTTATCAAAACAAATTCTATGGGACTGAGAAATATTATTTTCTACTTTTTAGTCCATTTATAAAAGCGTTGTATATTAAAAAGGTTTTTTTTATATTATTTATTATGCAAATTACTTTAAGTAACTTAGATAAATTTTATTTTGCATTATGTTTGACCAGCAGACCTTCTAACCACATATATGTACATATTGCCGCTATGGTTGAAATAGGTGTGCCAACTGTCACCGCCTGCTTTTGCCAAATTAGCCACAAATGTATATTTATTTGACATTTTTTGCTTGTATGCTGTCACCGCTTGCCGGTTTCAAAATAGCCATAAAAATACACACATTTGACGTTTTTTTATTTAGCACACTCGTTCTGATAAATGATGCTTTGCATGACTGCTATCATCAACTATCATCAAGACACGTATGTACGTACAGAGGCGAGTTGGCTGCCCACATATTTAAAAAAAAGAGGTCTAAAAAATGGGGGAAAAAACTAAATAAACTCCTACTACTGCGCTGATCGAATAATAGACACGCACGTGGCGGCAAATAGTAAATAAAAAAAAATTGCACTAAATAACAAAAATCGAATGGCCGCACGAAGGATGGAAGGATAGAACTTGCGCCAGATGGACAAGAAAAAAAGGACATCTTCATTTTGTGCATTCATGTGTGACAATAAGTATCAAAAATGTAGGGTTGACTGCCTGGCAATGGATTCGTTTGTCAATCTGCACACATATATAGATACATATCTACATACATACATATGTGTTCATCTGTGACACAATGAGTTACAACAAAATACTCAGACCTGAGATGTCGCAAAAAGTTTTTTGCCATGCCAAAAGTGTCGACGCTGCCATTTTCGTTTGTCATTACTCTTTGCGCCTTTTTGAAATACACCTAAATGCATATGCTCCTATGTACATACATATGTCTGCCCGACCAGCATAGTCGGGTGTATGTATGTATATATGTATGTATGTATGTAGTCGTACATAACTACTATTGCGTGCATCTTTGTTTTTGTTACTTTGCAGCACACGCTTTTCATGTGTTTTTTTATTTTATTTTATTTCAGTTTTTTTACGTTGCTCTTTTATCTTTAATTTTTTAGCCTTTAGCATGTACATATGTAGGTTCACCTTAGCTGCTCATCGCTCTGCTGATCAGATATGAAATTTACAAAGCTCATGTTAAGTTGGTACCGCTCGGTGCATAGCTGCTCAACTCCTCCAAAGCGTACAAAGCAACCTTCGCTTGCGCTTTTGGCACCTTAAAAAAAAATTGTTGAATTATTTTTCTTTGCTCGCTATCTCTCTACTTTTGCTTGACTGAATTATTATTATTTTTTTTCTTCTGACATTTTTGCAAACTTTTCGGCGCGTGTTGCACATTAAATGTGTGCCAGCGAAGAGGTTAATTCTCACATCTAATCCTTTTCTAAGAATTCGTTGTGCTTTGTACGTTTTCTTCAAAGACTTTCCCGCATAAAAGACACCTGTGATAAAAAAGAGTAAAATACATGTATTGGGTCATATGAAAGGTCGGCGCGGATTTTTCGGAGCATTTAAAAAATAAAAATCTTTCATGAACATCAATTTTTAATAAATAAACTAGCCGGCCTCGTATGCGTGAGGTGCTGAATGTGTAGATGTTACTAAAAAATAATACATAGTTGCGCTTTTGGAGGCCAAGCCTTTTCATTTGACACCTCGTTTCTTGTAATCTAACGAAAAGCCCACACTTTTGAATTTTTCGCACAGGTTGCAACCCTCTTCGAAAAATAAAATCTTACTGCAAATCGCAAGGTCAAGCCTTTTCCTTTGACACCCCATTTTTTTAAATTGAATGAACTGTGCAAATCTAATGTCATTAACAAAAAATGCTCTCGCGTATTATATATACATAATTTTTAAACAGGTGGCAACCCCACTTAAACAAAAAATAAAAACTTATTTCACATGCAGAGACTATATTCTTTCACTTGGTACCTTAGTTCAACAAACGAAGATCTTATAATTTTTAAAAAGTGGCGACCCTACTAAAAAAATAATACATTATTGAACATCTAAACGCCGAGCCCTTTTATTTGACACCTCATTTCTTGTAGTCCAACGAAGAGTGCGGATCTTATAATATTTTAGGCAGGTGGCAACCCTACAGGAATTTAAAGTACTAAAGATAATATTGATATCGATACAGATATATTGGAAAATCTCGTCTAAATCCGTTCAATAGTTTTAATGATTAGAGTGTTCAAAGAATATCAACTCATTTTTTTAAACTATGTATCGAATATAGTAATTTTTAAATAAGTGGCAACCCTACTCAAAAAAATTAAAGTTTTTGTACATGCGAAGGCCCTGTCCTTTCCTTAGATATCTGATTTTGTAATCCAACGAACGGCGAAATTCTTTTTTATTTTTTATTAGTTGGCCACCCTACTCAGAAATCCATTATTGCACATCTAGAAGCCAAGTCTTTATGTTTGGCTGCGATGTTGCAGTCAGGTTTTTTAGACTGGTGGCAACCTTATCAAAGTTCTAAATGGAAAAGGTCACTCCTATCGATACAACGTTTATTGGAGAAAATCTCGTCAAAATGCTTTTAGTTTTTGAGATTACCGCGTACAAAGAATCTCGACTTTCCTATATACTATGTATAGATATAGATTCCCTGCAAACCATTATTTCAGAGTATTCTGAATTGTAGAGAAATTTTAAAGAGTTCGTAAAAGTCTCATCCGAATTTTTGTCGGATTTTCTAAAATGAAATGAACCGTCCACGCTTCGATTCTTTTACAAATTATGTAAGGAATCTCTTGCAGAATTTTTTCAGAATTTTCTTTATTTTTCGTACAGAAATTTCTTTACGAGTTCGTGTCCACCCCTTCATATAATTTTCTTTGAAGATTCGTAAATAAATCGTTGCATCCTAAAGGTTTCGTTAAGATTTGCATGGTTATTACCTATGATCTTTTGCCATTTTTTGAGTATCTCCATAATTATAACGGTGCATAACTTCTGTGATTTATGGGCAACAAATCGTGACCAAGTGATTTTTAGCATATTACTAGGCTGATTACGAACTATGTTGCGTTTGCGTGCCGCTCTTCCATATTTCATCAAATTTTCCAGTAAGTGGCCGATCAGAGCGACGTGTATCTTTGCAATCAAAATTGTGACAATACGTCGAGCAGACCACTACTGAGTCTGGCGTTTACTCAAAGTATTCTCATCGCTAGCTTAAAAACTTTTCGGCGTGTTGCTGCTGTGGTTTCACCTTTTTTTATAGTAACAAAACATTACATTAGTCATTTCAACCATTTTCAAATCAATATACGACTAGGTCATTCCAGCCAGAAATGTACACCATTTGGGTATTATAAAGTATCAGTTGAGGGAATCATTCCCGATATCGATTCTTTAAAAATATATTCTTTTTTTAACTCCCCATAATTTTGCGCAAAATGGGCCAAATGGGGTCATTCTTTTTGTTTAGTTTTTTATGTTCAAACCAATTTTGGAGTATCGAATTGAAACAATTTTCAAAAAGGTATTTCAAATTTTTAATTTGAAATGTTGATTTTGAAATACAGTTACTGACCGACTTATTCCGCTCCTTTTAATAAAGGGATTACAATTACATTTTGACTTTTTCTTGTTGTCAAATTTCAGTTAATAATGTAAAACTTCAGTTAATAAAGTGAAGGTAGCTTTGTTTTTGTAAAACGCCTTAATATAGAAACCGATCATAAAAAAATTTTCTGCTAAGTGATTATTGCAATCATCGATTTTGAGTGAATTAGCTTAAATAATTACTGATTTATCGCGTTTCTGTAAATTACCGTTATATGCGAGGTCGGCGTGGTTATTGCTCGATTTCAAATATGTTCAACCGACTTATTTGCTGAGCAAGGTTCTTACCGATTTTGGTAATGATTGGTGAAGCGGCTACTGAGATACAGCATTTTATTATAAGTGGGCGGGGTCAGGCCCATTTTCCAAAAATTTCATAACAATATTATTTTTTATCATAATTCTACTTCACATAATAATTTTTAACAATTTAGATTGCATATTTGCTGAAATATTTATCGTAGTTTTTGCAATTTTCGAAAATACCGTTATATGGGAAGTGGGCGTGGCGTAAATGGCAACCTACAAACCACATTTCGACATCTCAATTTTTTCTCGACAGGAAGACATAGCTTAATCGACTTGTACTTCCACTCGGATCATTTATGTATATATTTGTTTATATCTATTTATAATACCCTTGTGCACATGTGCGCTCGGGTATAAAAAAGTTGGGATGGAGACTAAAGCTACGAGTAAGTGGATGTTAATGATGTATGACAACATAATATTGCGATTTTTTGCGTTAAAATCACTTCTTTGATATCTACTAAACTATTAGATTTTTCTTAAATCTTAGCTTTACATTGCTTAGGAAACGTTGGCTAGGCTCATTCATACTTCTCGGACTTCAAGCGTAAAAATATTTTTTTTTTAGAAAAGTTTGCGAAATCATATGCCAATCAATAAAAAAAATCATATATTTTAAATCATCTATATAAGGCTTGATATTTAATACATTTTGGCAAAAAAAAAGAGGCATTTAGACCCTAATACTGTAGAGCAAGAAATTCTCTACATACTTGCAGTGGCAAGCACGATGACTAATCACTTTCGCTTAATTAATTTAAGTTATTTTCCTTAGAGCTTGTTGAAACACTTGAATACTCGCACATGGCGTATCAGCAACATTTCTTGTACTCACATTTTATACCAATTCGGGCCAAAACTTGCATATGGTACAGTTTCGCCTTCGTGTTTTCACACCAACGCTAATGAAGTGTATGCATGAAGTAATGCCTTCCCTCCTTACACTCTTGGAGCACACACCTATGTAGACAATTTAGTATATTATCTTGTGGCCGGCAATGTTTTATACAATCGATAACGGCATTATGGCGGGCTCTAGTCATCAGTATCGGTGGCGTCTGCTTTCTGATAGCCATTTCGAAAGATCGAATTTTCAGCTAACCTCTCCGGCAAGTCAATTTTTCATTTGAAATAATCCCCTAGTTTCGAGCAGCTCAAAAAACCCACTTCTCCAAGAACGAGCTAAAATACCGTAGAATCTCTTGCGAGCAGCGTGCGATGCCTTCATAGGTCGTTGGTCTGAATTAAGAGCCCAAAAGCTGACCAAACTGAAAATCATTAACCCAATTTTTAAGATAATTCATTTGCCAACCCTTTTTGTTCGACTCAACAAAATTCATTGATAAATTAAGAAAATGTGGCATTTTTATTTGAAAACGCTTAAATAATCCGCTGAGACTTTTCATATGACCCAATATTTACTCACATGCGTATTGTGGCATATTTTTTGTTTTAAGATTTGGGCTTTTTTCCGTGGTTTTTGTTTTACTCAGTTGTAAGAAAATTTCTGTTGGCTAACCACAAAATTTGTTTTTGGTCTACTTTCAAATATTTACGCTTGTAATCAGTCATCTGCTCGTTGCTTTTCAAGTTAAAAATATGTATGTACGTTAACACAGTTAGGATGGTGAAAGGTATCACTTTTTGTTTGATGTAAATATTGGACCAAACCATTTTTTTAAGAGTGTGAGTCATAGGTAAAAAAGTAATTTCTCCGCTTTTCGAAGTTAGCCTCCGAAATCGAGGCCCATATGGCTAACTAATTAATAAATGTTTTGTAAATTTTTTTTTATTTGAAAAATTGGTATTTTTTTCCTTTTAAGTGTTTTTTCTCCAATTTTTATATACGAAGTATACAAATATGCATATTAGACGAAAGGCAGTTTAATCGCTTTAACAACGATGCCAATTTTTTAAAAATCGGTGAGTAATTTTTTTGTTTAAAATATTTTTTGATAAAAACTATTTTTTGTTTTTTAAGTGTTTTTTCTCAAATTTTTATTCACGAAGTATACAAATATGCATATCACAAGGAAGGGGGTCTTTAGAACGATAACAATTTTTTAAAAATCGGTTAGTGATTTTTTGTTTGAAATATTTTTTATACAAAAAGGTATATTTTCCTTTAAATGTGTTTTTTTTCAAATTTTTATATACGAAGTAAACAAATATGCATATCACAAGAAAGGGTGTTAAAACAGCTTTACAACAATATGAATCTTTTAACAATGAGCTCAAAATTTTCTGAAATATTAAGTTTTTAATTTTTCGAAGATCTGACCTTTGCCCGTTATAGCACCTGTATTATAAGTTTTCACTAAAAAAGTTGTATACCATATAAATAAGAGAAAAAAGGCGGACCACGTCTGTATTTTTACTTTTTTTTGCTTTTTACGTGCAATAATTAAAAATAATTTTGTACCAATGGTCCAATTTCCAACTTCGAAAGCACATATCTCTATTTCGGAGGCTAACTTCGAAAAACGGAGATCTCTTATTTTTACTTATGACTCAATCTCTTCAAAAAAAAAGTTGGTTTGGTCCAATACCTAGCCGAGTGCTGTACAGTGTTATATCTATTTTCAAATTCTAATTGTGAATATCATATTGGTTGTTAATAAATTGATTTGTAATTTAAAACCAGAGGTGTAGTTTTAAAATTACTAAATATATATACACACATGCATACAACAAAATCCAGTAAACCAAAAGTGCTGAGTCAATAGAATGCTGAGAATAGAATGTCAAGTGAATTCACTCCCACGCCGTTTAGCAGCTGGCGATTGACGTAATTTCAGGACTCTTAGCAGTTCAGCAAAGAAAAGGGAAAAAGGAATGTCGTAAAAGCTTCGTTACCTCGTTAAAATGCAAGTGTTGGAAAGTCAAAGTACAAGCTTTACCTACATACATACATACACATAAGCTGCATAAATGTAGAGGCGAAAAAGTACTATATGTGAGTATGTGCGACCGCATATGACCGCATAAAACCAGACATTGTTGCAGCCAAAGCGCAAACATATCCTGATGCATACAAAGATATGCAGTCATTGAAGTAGTAGCAGAAATAGAAGCAGCGGCGGTTGCATGCATGCTACCTAGAATGGCACGTGCAGAGACAAAGCTCAAATAAAGAAGCAGCGAGTGGGCGAAGGCAGCGACTAAGACAGCGAGACCGTTTTTTATTTCAACTACACAGACAGTGAGTTGTTTAAGGAGCTTGTCTCTTCTTACTCAGTCGGATCAATATTCTATACATTCACTCACACACACTTATTCACTCTGCTCATTCAATAAGCCGCTTAGTCAATGATTTCGTATATGTATCAACTGAACTAGTTCATTTACTTAACAAATAGTTGATTCGTTATTTTTGTACTCTTTGCAAAGCAGCCATCAAAGCCAAGGCGTACCCAGGCGTATGAGTAACTTAAGTTGATCCAATAGTAGGCGGAAAATGTTTATACGAAGAAGACATTTTGCTTTTGATGGTTGCACATTCATACATACACATACATATAAAAATGTATTCGCGTACGAGTATTTGTGTAAGTATGCATGTATGGATGGGTGCACCTTCTCATGTCTCTTCTTAAACGTTAGCTATGCAAGGACACTAGACAAGCTAAAGGCACCACTGTTGCTTAGAAGATAATTGGTTTGCTGCTTTGTTGTTGCTGCCGCTGTTTTAAAGGACACCAGCTGACTTTGACAGCAGTTACAAGCATATGCCGTATAAGTACGTTCGAGCGCATGACTGCCGATAAGGTCGCGTGTCCTTAATAGCGGTCAAGTATGTAAGCGCAAAAGTTTGTTGTTTAAAGTTGTTTTAAAAGGCCGTTAAATGTAGGCAAAGAAAGGTTGAATGCAAGAAAGGTGATGAGAAAATTTAGCGGAGTAGGTAAGGTGTAGGTTAACAAAAATTTAACCCCTTCAAGATCATAAAGTAGTAAAATAAAATTTAACGGATTGAGATTTCAGATATTTTTTTTTCGGTTGGTTAATTTTTTACTACAGTATGAATACATATATGGCGCACAGTGGTCGGAGAGTGGCAGAAACTCCAAGTCTCTAAATGTCTCGAAATGTGCCACTAAGTGGTTGATGAGATTCTGGAAATGTGTACTATTTAACACGACTTAAGGATTCTTTTTGCGAAAAATGGCTGTAGTAGGATTTAAAGGACGCTAGCTAAGGTTCTTAAATGTAACTTGTGTAGGTACCCTGCTAGAACACTATCGTTTATATGATGCGTTATATGACGGAAATGCATCAGACCGTAGAACAAATGTTAGCCAGGTTTTGAAGAGCAATATGAAAATTCTCCTGTACTTGTGGCGATAATCAGCATAGGTCGCTTTCCAATGCACGTATTTTCAGTACATAGAAAGATACGTCTCTCTCGCTCGCTCGACGAAAATATCCGCCAGACCTAGGTAATCATACCTTACGCAGATATGCAACAGGCTTAAGTGATCACACTTAATTTAAATATACATACACCAGTGTAGTTAGTCACATCTGACGTAAGTATGCGTTAGAACAAATTGATTACATCTATTATACATATACATCAGGTTTACTTAGTCACATCTGACGTAAATATACGTCAGATCTTGCTAATCACATATAACGCTGGTATAGCTACTAAAAACGGAAACCAAATAATTTTGTGGAAAAATTATTTCTATATTTATTGTTTTAGTAATTTATAAATGTTTTCGTAGCAAAATTAAAGAAAATTAGGAGAAAAATTAAAATAAACTAAAAACTTAGCTTGAACTCAAATAAAATAAAATTAAGTTAGAAAAAATTAAAGATATTTGGTTCGTGTTTTCGGAAATTTATAGAAAATTAAGAAAAAATTTAATTTGCATTTAAACATTTGTGAACCAGGTGGCTCAGTGGGTCGTAATTTTAAAGTATGTGCAAAAGGTTCAGGTTGCACACTAGTACATTTGTTATGCTGACCTGGACCACTTCAAACGAAAAAAAAACGGATATATGTGTTGAACACCACCTCTTCGTGGCCCATCGGCAACATAAATAATTCGGTTGCCGAATATGACATGGTCTAAAAGGAGTAGTTGTCTAGGTGGGCCCATTTTGTGCAGCGTTGGACCAGAGATGGCCGGGTCCAATGGCATCGCAATGTTAATGTAACCATATTTTATCCATATATTTGGACTAGGGATGTTGCGGATGTGGAATTTTAGACATCCGCGGATGCGAATGCGGATGCGAATATCTAACAGCTAACATCCGCCAATGCGGATGTCAAGTATTTTTAAAAAACAATTAGAATCTAGCATAATAGCGAGATCGTTGTTTAAACAGCGCTTACAAGCCAAACCAGATACATATGTCATGTTGTTTCAGAATTTGGAGAACCTGCAACTTTTGTCAGCACTTTTCGATTTTAGTTTTGGTAATTCATTTTTGATACTTTCTTCTGCGACTGCTTTGAAAAATGTGTGCTTATAGCGAGCTAAATCGGTGGATATGGAAAATAGATAATTATTTTTGAAAAAAAATTCTGTTTTCGAAGTCGTGGCTGCCAGCCGAATCGGATCAGAATACTGTTATTTTTTAAAGCACCCCGTTTTTTTTTTATAAGCATTTGAATAACAGATACTTACTTATCTAATTTAAGGTCAGACCTATAGCTTTTTAGTTATTTGAGCATCGATTCTCTTTATAGCTAGACGTTGATAATTTCTACTGGAAATGCCTATTGAAGTAGCTTACTCATTGACTTTAAATAGCAAAGAAGGGACAGTTTTACCACAGAAGTTTTTAGCCAAGGATCCAATGTATATCTCTATGAAGAAAATATTATCCAACAAGTAAACAAAACTACTGTTTTTAAAATTTTTACTAAAAATAAATTCCCCAAAGAGCCCCATTTGAAATTATTCAAACGAATATATGTAATAGGTGGCATACGCGGTACGTCCGACTCGCGAGTCATTTGTGTACGTGTTGACTCACCTTCGACTACACACAGTTGAATTATTGAGAGTCATTTTGGTGTAACTAACACATATTTATTTTCACAAAGACATCCAAAGCAAATCACGAAAATTTTGTTAATAATTACAGTGCACACTTTCTTCTTTTGTGTCCAGTAGTTTTTTTTAAGATTGGTCCAAAAAATCATAATAAAGAAAGAAGCCAAAGCAGGTATTTATCGCACAGAAAAAAAAAAATATTATTAAAAGGACTATGTTCTCTTTGACGTACGTCAAAGGTCAAGTAGAAGTGGGAACTTTTATGGCTGTCCATTGATAGCTCGGTTATATGACTTAAGAAATAATATTTTAAAGACATTTTTATCAAAGTTGATAAATATGACATTTTTGTTACACAAATACTCCTACGACCACAGGCAAAAATATTGGCTACAATATGTAATTTTTTTTCCATATATACGTTTTATCGGTCCACTTGCAAAATATTCCCATTGATTATTGCGAATGCGAAAGCGAATGCGCATGTTAAAATGAATGCGGTTGCTCCGCGGTTGCTAATGCGAATGCGAATATTCGCAACAACCCTGATTTGGACCATTTTGGTTAATAGTGTTGGTTACAAGGTAGCGTGGTCCTGTACTAGTATTTAACCTAGTCCCACTTTTTGTATGGTATGTTAGTTGTGCATACATACGAAGATATGCGCATACATATTAAGAAGCGTGCTTTTTTATTGCTTTTGAAGCGTAACCATTTAGCAGCGCACACGCATGCCAAAGCTAATGAGTGGCGAATTGTAAATTACTAAAGCGCGTGATTTGCATTTTCCACGCTCATCCGGCAAATTTCGAAAAGCTGGAAAAGGCAAAAGCACCGAAACAAAGTGATTTGCGTACATGTTTGCATATACACATTATAATTACTTACAAATACATATGTACATATGAACCCTGTAGGGAAAATCTCTGGTTCTGACCCCAGTACGATTTTAAATTATTTTCAAAGTAATGTGTTTGTAATTTGAAAATAAATTTGTTTAAATGCTTATAATAAATGCATGTTTACATACCTTCGGCTGCAGCTGAGTTTGCAGAGGTGCTTGCTGTTATTGGTTAGATTCCAGAAGGTCACAAGAAAATTAAAATGGAAACAAAAATTTGGGTTTTGTATTTCCAAGCTATGAAAAAGCATCTGGAAAGTGCAGAATGGAAGCAAACGGAACTAGAAATTTGATTCACTAGTTCGCGGTTTCCCTACAGGGTATATATGTATAAAAGCATATGCGTGGGTTTGGCGGCCCGCTGCTATAAAAACTGTTTAGCATATGCATGAATGTTTATTATCGCTTTGGGCGAGCAACGATGAGTTGTATGTATTTAGTAAGAGCCTTAAAATAGTTTGCTAAGAAGTAGAATATTAGTAAGAGGTAAGGGATGTATGAGTAAGTGTGAGTGAGGTGAAGCGTGATTGCGCTGAAAGTAGGCGCATATTCATTTATACATATGCATATATGATACATATGAATGTATGTTTGTAAGTACATTTGTTCCTTAAGTTTGAAATTATATTATATATATTACCTTATAAATTATGACTGGCAAATAATATTTACTTGCCGGAAAATACAGAGGAAGAAAGTTTATTATTTTTGTTAATAAACAAATGCATAAATATGTATGTATTATGTTCATATGGTTAAACATAAACAAATATTGCTTATTCACCCAAATGAGAAATTTGTAAACAAATTTTGTAAGCTCTGCTGGAATAATCAATAAACTTCCTTAGTAAAAGTTTAATGATTTTTGGAGGGTATTAATTTATTAACATTAGGGTGGTACGTTATTGTGGTAGAAATTGAGATATTTGGTGGCCAAATACTAGAGCGGCTGCTGTACGGTGGTTCAAAACTGGTATTTAGTATTCACAGTTCACTAGAGCCTTCATTTTTCACTAAATTTTATTATTATTTTTTAATGGAAGCTAATAAAATTTACAAGAGACCAGTTGAACCTGATTTTTATTTGATTATATTAAATTTTTTAGTGCAAAATGCAGAAAAAGTTTCAATTTTGAAGAAAATCGATTCTCCTGTTCTAGTTAATAAATGTTACATAATAAAAACTATTTGAAACGAATTGTGAGCCTCCCCGAAAACGAAAAAAATATAAAAAAATTTAAATGTTATAAAAAAAATTTCACCAAAATTAATTTTTTTTTGTTTCTACAAAAATTTTGGGTATGAAGTATTATAGATAATTAAATTTTAGTATAATAAAGTGCAAGTTGCATGTGGCTAAGAGTTTGCGTTGATTTGTAATGATGAAATTTTTATCATGCAGATGTGCTCGAAATGTTAACAAGAAAAGGATCAGTTCAGCATAGCCCCTATTCTGAAACGTAGAATACGTAATTCAAGTTTAATCTAAATTTTAAAATAGATGGCAACCCTCCTGCATGTATTTCGAAGTAAAATCTCTTCAAAGCCATTTAGATTGCATACATTGAATTTAACTTTATAAACCGGTGGCAACCATCTCCAAAATATTTTCAAACCACAACCTCTTTCGTCTGGCACTTATATCGGGGTACATATTTCAATTTCCTAAATGCCTTAATATAAGTTGAGCTTGGTTTTGTAAACAGGTGGCAACTCTCTACATGCAGTTTAGAAATAAAGCTCTTTAAAGGCCATTTTGATTGGTATTCATATTGTAGTAATTCACTTAACATATTTATAATAATAATAATATCCCAACGGTTTTTACCCTCCATTCCCGCCCATCCGCACGAGGGGCGCAGTCCGCATGACGTACGGAACCAATATTTTAAATTTTTGTGCCGAGTCACGATAGGCAGGAGTTTGTTAAGTGTCGAGATCTAAAACTGTTCAGCTACAGAACTAAATTCATCAGCTGATTTTATGTATTTATGTCAATAATTCACTTATTGAGAGAGGAGAGTATCGCTTTCTTAATGCTAAAAAGCGGATCTGATATATCAAACGTGCTGGAATGAGAGTTAAAATCCTGGCATAAGCAACGGAGTGGGTCGTGCAATTCAAAATTGGTTTTACAAGCTTTCAGAAATATGGGACAAAAGTATCTTGATACGCGTGACGGAACATTAAAGCTTACATCAGCCAGAAGAGACGGACTTGAAATTGAGCCTGTCAGTAATTTAACCATAAAAATTATACCAAGCATTTCCCTGCGACTGGCAAGTGTAGGAAGGTTAATAAGATTTAAGCGACTCGTATAGGGTGGAAGGCTATATTGAGAATCCCATCGGAAATTTCTTAAAGCAAAAAGTAGGAATTGTTTTTGAATTGATTCTATCTTGTCTGAGTAAATTTGATACCTTGGATTCCAAACCGAGCCGTATTCCAGAATCGGCCTAACTAATGTTGTAAACAGGGTTTTAGTGATATACGGGTCGCTAAATTCTTTTGACCATCGTTTCACAAATGCAAGTACACCTTTAGCCTTGTTGACTGTCACATTAATGTGAAGATTAAAATTAAGCTTAGGATCCATTGTGATACCAAGGTCCACAAAATTGTATACCTGTTCCAGGTTATGGTTACCTATTATATATGAAACTGGCAGAACAGCTCTTCGCGAGAAGCACATTACTTTACATTTCTTAAGATTTAGAGGCATAAGATTTACTTTACACCAGTAGGCCATGCTGTTTAAGTCTGATTGTAGCAAAGACCTTTCTTCAATTGAAACGTACGATTTATAAAGTTTTACATCATCTGCATACATTAAAATATTGGAGAATTTTATATCTGTAGAAATATCGTTTATAAAAAGCAAGAACAGAATCGGGCCTAGGTGGCTACCCTGAGGGAGTCCTGAAGTAACATCAATGACGTCAGAGATAGTATTTTTAAACAATACCCTTTGTGATCTATCATAGAGGTATGAAGAGATCCAACGTAGAAAATTAGGTGGAAGACCAAGAAGATCAAGTTTATAGATGAGCAACGAGTGGCACACTTTGTCAAATGCTTTACTGAAATCAGTATATATAACATCAACAGTTTTGCTCTCACTAAATGCTTTTGAGATATAGGATGTTAATTCAAGTAAATTTGTGGAAGTTGATTTGCCCTTGCAAAATCCATGTTGACTGTATGAAATGCTTGAAGTGATAGAATGCGTCAACCGATTTGTTATAATTGCTTCAAATAATTTAGGAATTGCAGAAAGCTTAGCTATGCCCCGGTAGTTCTCCACTGAAGACCTGCTACCGCAGGTCCTTTAATTCAAGTTAAATTTTTACTTTTAAATCAGGTGGCAACCCTCCTACATGTGGTTTGGAAAATAAATTACTTCAAAGCAATTTTGATCCATATCCATATTGAAGTAATTTATTTGACCTACTGCATATACTCAATTTAACTTTGTAAACAGGTGGCAACCCTCTTACATATAATAAAAAAACAAAGCCTTTTCAAAACCATTTCGATCGATCATTGATAGTTGATTTAGCTTATGAATAATTTGAAATAAATTTTTTTTTGGCAACTCTTTTTAAAAACTAAAATGTTATTGCACATCTACAGCCCAAGCGTCATTGAGTAAAATCAAACGAATGGTACAGATCTGATAAGGCGAAAATTTTTCGCGTATTAAGCAGGGATCACACGATTTGTATATTTGTACATTTTGGCAGAGTGGTTTTTTCTACATACATATTATACATAGATTACTAAAAGAGAAACAGATCCACATTAACTCCAATCAACATATGTGCGTATATGTATCTCTGTATGTACATAAGCCGCGATTAGGTTATAAGCATTTCCCCAAAGCTGCGCCATCTGTTACTCAAAAGGCGAAACACACACATACTTTTTGTCTCCTTCTTGCACTTCCAGCGCAAGCACGTGACGACGTGATTTTGTATGGAAAATCGTTTATGCCCATGTATTTGAATCAAAAAAGCCTACTTAGAAGATATCAGCCACTACTTCTTATATACCAAATGAAAGGAAAAAACTTTTTACTAAAGAAAACAAAACCAAAATTATTCGAGCGTTCAGTTGCTAGAGCACTTTAAAGGCTCAAAAACAACCCAAAAATAAGCCAATATTTACCGTTGTTTCTACGACGGAAACCGAATTGGTTACTTATAGAAATGAATCTGTCGATATGCTTGGAATTTCGTCTTTGAAACGCCACACCTTTCTTGGAAATCGCTTCATTAATTCTTATGCGATGAGCGTTTTCGTGAAGCTTTAAAAATTCCAACTACAACATTTGAGCATAGCCTTCATATGGAAACGTAAGACGTATTCTACGTCAAATATTATATAAATGCAATGCGGCCTCTTAGCTACTTGCAGCTTGCACTTTCTTATCCCAGAATTTAATGATCTATAAAACTGCATATCCAAAATTTTGCTATAAACCCAATTTTTGTTTTATAATTTTGATGAAAATTCTATAGCACTTAAAATTTTCTTGTGAAACTTTTTTCGTTTTGTGGGAACCCTACAATTATTTTCAACTAGTTTTTCTTACTTTGCACTAAAAAATTGTAATGAACAAATAAACATTCAAAAATTGGGCTCAATCTAATCAAATTGTTTGAAAAATTAAGGCCCCAGTTAATTATGAACAGTAAAAATTTGCATTTTTGAAACACTGTGTGGTCTGTGTTCAAGTGCGATCCAACCCAACATCAAAAAAATAAAAAAAAACATGCAATGGCGAACCTCGAGTGTGTTTCTGCCATGAAAAAACAGCTTCGCATAAAAATACAATCTACGTTCGGAGTCGGCATAAAACTGTGTGGCAACATCAAGGCGCACGCCAAAAAGCATAGGAGAAGCTTGGCCAAACACTAAGATATGTGTAAGCGCCAATCTTTTATTATTATTTTTATATACTAGAGCAGGGTAGTTGAGGACGGTATACTTGGAAATAAGAAAGAAAAAATATTTTATTATTAAATTTTATTATCCGACGACGACAAAGCGAAAAGTGTAAAAGAGCAACCCTACGTTCGTCACAAAAAAAAATTTCCAAATTGCCTCGCAAAAATACCTTAAACTTAGGGGTTTAGGGTGAATTTTTTTTCTGGTATAGTTTGACATTGCGAAATTAAAGGATGAGACTATAAAAGCTTCTGTTGATAGACAAAGTAAGACCAGTACCTATCCTTCCAAAAATATGCTGCTTTTACGCTCACTTTCCCGTGTGTAAATTTTCTTCTTTTTCTTAATAAATATTCATTATCGTGAGTGTAATCACCTCAGATTCACCATAAGCCAGAGCTTCCCATCAGTTGAATTAGCTTTTCGGTAACTTTGTTTGTCTTTTTTTTAAATAATTAATTCGATGTTGACAAGCAGCAAGAACCAGGCGAATTAGGGGATTATGGGGTGAATGCATAAATGAAGTACACCTTTGAATTTTACTTGTGTAAAATAAAAAATAAAAAATGGTTAAGTAAACATACGTACGCTTTTGAAATCGCGCTGTAGTTTGCGCGTATTTTTAACAGCAGTATACAAATGTGAATAAATAATGTACCTACATACGTGTAACTCTTGATGTGTTTGTGCATAGCAAAGTTAAACAGCAAACTTGAAATGAGTTATGCAAAAATGTCTCACTTTGAATTAATATTATTCTGTATTATATTGTAGCGGCTAATTAAAAGCATGTTTTAATTAAACTTAAATATTTTGATGGCAAGGTGGTGAGAAGCCCTGAATTATTAATTAACACCAGTGCCAGGCAGCAAGTAGCCTCGCGAGGTTCTGTTCGCTTTATTTGCTATTTATATATGCGTGTGTATTTTCCCTGGCACTGATTTACACGCTTCATTTCCGCTTGTATTTTCTTGGGTGTTGGCGCTACATTAGGGCGGGTCGAAAATGTAATGTAATGTAAATGTACTTATTTATGTTTTTGAAACCACTATTTACTAATCAAATGATTCGTAATCTTGAACATCCCTATTTAATTTCATTCATCACGACCTTGAAAACTGACCAAATTGGCGTGACCAAATCCATGGTCTTTTAAATATTATGTAAACATCCGAAAACCTAAATATATTTGAAATAAATCTCATCTAAATTTTTTAATTTTCACTTCGTTACTAAAGTAATTAAGAATTGAAAATCTCTATTGAATTGAATATCTCTAAAACTTTTAGTCTTATTGAAAAATTATATATGAACTTGAGATACTAAATTTATTAACCTTTCACCTGGTATATCGTCTAGTTTATAACAATTAACGCATTTCCTACATATAACCAGCCAAAATTTAGTTTTCCAAATTCAAATACTTTGCATCAATTGCGCGGGCTAAAGATATATTTTAAATTAATCTTTCGTGGCCAATTATTATTGGCTTAGACCTAAGACAACATAATATTGCATTACCGTACGATCAAATGCCTTTTATTTTCCCCCATACAAAATTGTCCCAGCTTACAGTGCATGCCTTTCCACTTGTGTCACAGTGGTTTTGCTTTCTTTTTAATTTTTTTCTTTTCAACAAAAACCGAATATATCCATACGATTTGTAACTAGTGGTCGCTTAAGAATGTACTATGAACATGACCAAGCCAAGAAATTAATTCAAATGAATGGCCAAAAGAATTCGAACCAGCACTCACTGTACAATTATAAATCGATTTTATTACAGTAATTGTGCCATCGTATTTTTTCTAGTAGAAGTTTGCGGTGGCGTATGAGTTTCAAATAACACTCTCGCTTTCCACACCTCAATTGCAATTAAAGTTATTCATACGCACCGTCAGACAACTTAATCATCAATGGTCACATATATTCATGGGACTATGGGCGTGAATCTGCAAATAAAGTGAGAATAGGTAATTACATAAATATGTATGAAAGTACACTAACTTCTTTTCTCCTTGTGTAGACTAGCATATCAGAGACTCTTTGTTTTTTAAGGAAAAGCTCTTAAATTGTAAACAATGCTGCTACCAAACAAGAAGATAAACAGTCTGCAATGTTCGGAATCTCGCAGGAAAGACAAAAAGGACCCCATTGGAAATAAAGACTTTGCTATAGTCCGTTTGCGCGACATATGGAGAAAGGCTTTGACAGTATAGAGCGTAATCTCAGATTGACACGTGTCTCCGGAATAAATTCTATATATATATATATATATATATATATGTATAATAATATATATAATTTAAACCTGCACACTAAAATTTTATTTCGAAAATGATTGAAAATTCACTTTTCACAATAATAGAGAACAGAAAACTACTGTTTATGCACCAAATTCTATCTTCAAGATCACCGTGCACGCTTGAATCGTTTTATTCCTAGGACAAGTTATCAGGTAACTGTTCCGTTATGCTTTCTGTAATCTAGTCTACCTGTTGTTGTTTTAAATCTTAGACTTAAATAAAGTTGAACTGAATAGAATTGAATTAAATATCCCAGGCATAAATATGTTTCCATCAAAAAATTATGTTTACCTTCCAATTAAAGTTCATGACGACAATGTGGCGTACATACATACATATATAAACTCTACCCACTGCACTTTAACCTGCGCTATTTTTTTATATTCAGAAACCATATTTCAATTCTCGTAACAAAAGAATACATATGTACATATATTTTGTAGTGCCCTGTTCTCCACAAAGGAAATTTTTACTAAAGAAAATTGCTCGCTTTTTTCGGGAAGAGCGCTCAGTATGTTGCAAAGCTCAGTTTCTATTGTCCTTTGTATCTTTGGCGGACATTGCGAAAAAATGCTCGCACATACTCAACCGTTAATAAAAACCAAATATTTTCCTTTGTTATACTCGTATTCGCTATTTACTTTGGATACGAATACAACATCCATATTGTAAAGTATTTATTTATTTTCCCTTGCGTTAGCTCATAAATTCTTGTTGTTTTTAGCATAGATGTATCAATGATTTACGGAAGTATCCTTTTCCTATTGAGTGCACAGCAAATGCTCAGGTAGTGAGAGTGCGAAAGTTTATTTATTAAAAATTTATAAGTACACACTTTTTTCTACTACACATTTTAGTAGACATTCATATATAAATACGTATGTACGTAGTTAAGTACAAAGCTGGGTAAGCATAGTCTTAAGCTCATTACAAACGTACACACATATGCATGCAAAAACAAACGCGTACTTCAGCAATAGCAACCGGTTGCTTCTTAAAGTCTCAACATCCAAATTATGTATGGCAGGGGGAGTCCCTTCGTTCTAAGTAAAAAATAAAGACATCGAAGACAATTTCAAGACTTTTTAATAATTTTCAGGGTTTGCTAACAGGGTTGGAAAATATTAAAACTTGACAATTCTGACAAATTTTCTTACCTTAGAATAAATTATAAAAATGCGTGTTGAGCTCAGGAAATTGATACTAACTCTTCCCTATTCATGAAATTTTCCATAGGGGAGTTTCCATGGGAAAGTGGACCTCAGAGCAAAAATTATTTTCTTTATAAAACTAACAAACGTGTGGATAAGACATTTGTAAAAATCTTGAATCAACCAAAAAATAACAAATTAAAGCTTTAAATGCATTTTTATTATCTATTTTACGTTTTGAAATCAAGTGCTAAATAAGAGATGCGCAAACTCGTCAATTATCTATATACCCTTGTTGTCAGCTGATTAAGTTAAGTTACATTTTGACCAGTTTTTGTTTTTTATTTTGTTAGCCTAATGTTTATTGTTTTTTTTTTTTTTTATAAAAGCCTAGCACATTACCTAACCAGAAAATCTACATTTCGAACTTCTTACAAAAATTATAAGAATTCAACAAACTTTAACAATTACACCCAAAAATTTTAAACTTTTTGTGAAAAGTTTTTAGGTATGCAGTTTTGTATACATTAAATTCAAGTAGGTAAAATTGAAAATTTTAAGACGCTAGAAAATCGCGCTGATTTTTAATAATTTTTGTGGCTGACGGTGATATGCATTTTCTTCTATATAAAAGGCACTAACCTAAGATAAAACGTGAGTGAGCTTAACCCCTACTTGGCTTCGTATATTTTTTAATAACTAATCTTTATATACGGACCACACTAAAAGCTCCTTTTCATATAAAAATTCGTACATGTACTACCCGTGACAGAAGAAATTTCGGATTTTTCGCATAATAAAGCCATAATTTTTTTGTAGTTTTTGCTTTGTTTGTGTTCCTGGTTCATTGTTTTATTGTAAGGCATCGAGTTCACACAGAAAAGTGAAATAAATTCGTAGAGTTTCCGTAAAATATATCTGCTCCGAAAAGCAAGTTCTTTTTTTTGTCCCACCCGTGACAGAAGAAATAAATCAGATTTTTTCCATATAAAAGTAAGCAGGAAATTTTCTCGTATTTTGTAATAACTCATATATGTAATAGTCAATCAGGTGTAGTTTTATCAACATGTAGAATTGTTGAGTACTTTATACTTAAATTTGAATAAGAAAGAAATTTTTTTCTGTACAAATGTCCAACCCGTGACGGTGGAATCGCCCATAGTTTTCGAAATAATTATTTGTAATCCAGTATTATTTGGTACTTAGAAAAAATTTGAAAAATACTTTCATTCCGGAAAAATTAAACAAATGACGATCTTTGGAGATGAATATTGCATAATGGATCTTCTGAGCTCAACATGAGTTTTTTTTGTATGGTAGCATGTCTAAATTGTCAAATTCAATCCTTGTCAGCGACTACTAAAAATTATTTAATAATTTTGAAATTTCCGTGGATGTCTCTAATTTGTAAGTAGAACGAAAAATTTAGACTTTTGTAATGTAAGTCAGTAAAGTTTAAGTAAAGTCGGAATTTTGATGCCGCTATCCATTAGGACTGTTCTATACCGAAAACAAATATACCCTTTTTATTTTGAATTTAAAAAATTTAGGGAGTGCCCAAATTTCTCAAAGCTTTCTATGTACTTTATATTTTGGTATGTATTTTTGTTACATTTCCTGCATCCTTATTATATTTTTCAAACTTCTGTGAAGTACTTGCTCACGAAAATTCAAAAAAAAAAATTATTTTACAATGACACTAGGAATATTGTATGAATAAGTGCGTGGCTATCGATGCCAATTTGTATCGAAGTTTTGGCAAAAAAGTAACCAAAATATATATATTTGCCTGTAATATTTGTATGCACTCTGAACGCTAGTGCCAAGGTGTTGAGTTATTGGAATGTACAAATGTGTGCTTATACAGGGTCAGAATTTTCATATATGCAACAAAGTCTTGACATGATTGGATCAAATTTGTGCACACGATTCGTTATTTATTTGCATACACAATTACCATGAAAGCATACCAACTACATACACATACTTATGTGTGTACATTAAGGTGGTTCAAAAATTCATGTGAAAAAGCACAGTCGGATTTTTTATGCTCTCACCCCCTAGGATTCTTCTATGCCGAATAAAATATAACCTTATTTTTTATTTTGAAACCAAAAAATATTTAGAGTTCGCTCAAAGCGCTTAAAGTTTTCCACGTATTTTATATGGGAAAAAAATAAACTTTTCCTAGAAATGGTACAGAATTCTTAAATTCAACAGTTTTTGATCGGAAAACTCTGTTTCTCCTAATGAGATTTTCAATAAGAATACCCAATTTTTGATTTAGAAATTTTTTCATAGTAACTATAATTTATAGGTCCGCCAAAATCCTCCAAAAAATCCGAAAAATGCAATGGGGGGACCAATAGAAAATCGTTAGTATTAAAAAGTGGTTAAATAAACAATAGCTTATTACTATTTAAATCCTCCTGAAGAGAACTTGAACCCATATAAAATACATGGAAAACTTTGAGCCACCTCTAAATATTTTTTGATTTCAAATAAAAAAAAAATAGTTGTATACTTTTTTCTTTTCGATGTATGTAGAGCAATCCTAAATGCTGAGAGCATTAAAATTCCGACTTTACTTTTTTTGGTCCACTCTAATGTACATATGTTCGTATTTACATATGTACGCGAATGTGTATGTGTCTAGGATAGAGCTGCATTTTTTTTGTATAGATATCCTTAGCAACAGCTACATTGCGCTGCTATATTTATGCGTCCTTTCAAACGGCAGGCGAGCGGTACCAGCTGTGCGTGACGAAGGATACATATTGATGCATTTCATTTCAGCGCCTCGTTAGCTTGTTAGCTTTTTAACTTGTTAACGTGAGTAGTTCATATTACACAATTTGCAATCGTAGAAGTTGTGCATAATTTGAAAAATAAAAATA
>NW_023458555.1:15655415-15658627 GCF_013731165.1 Rhagoletis pomonella | reverse complement strand
GAAATAAAATCTACCAATGTTTTGTGTTGATAGTTAAATAAATAAAAGAAATGAAAATAGCCTTAGGCAAAACAGAGTGGCTTGCATACAAAGGAAATATTCAAACAAACTGACAGGTGTGCGAATACAAAATGTGAGCAATAAAACAAAAACAAAAAAAAGTGTACATACATAGATTTTGGGTGTACAGACTTTACACAAAGGATAAAGTGACTATTTTTGGTTGTTTGCATTGAACCGAACACTCAGTGAAAGTTATAACAATGCAATTTCAGAAAGGTAATGTTTGCATGAATGTATGTATGTATATAAAATTATACTGATACTACTACTATTTAATTCGAATCGAAAGATTTTCCTTAATAACTATTCCGAAATTCAATTACAATATTCCATTTTCAGATTCCCAAATTCGATTAACGTATACGTGTACTACATAATCCGAATTCGACTGGCAAAGCTACTTCAAAATAAAAATAAAAAATATGCGAATGCTTTTGAGCTAACGGATAACTTGCACTGGCTTAGTAAAGCACTATGAGTTATCGCGCCTGGCCACACTGGAGATGGAAAACTTACGTTACATACATATCTAGTTTTTCTCATAACCAATATATGTACATACGATGAGTACGAGTATGTATGTAAATCGATATATCAATAAAGAATATTAGAACCTAAACGACTGGCTGCTAGAAAATGGGATGCAATAACATCATACGCAATAACGCCTTAGTTCCATTTTTTTCTTATAAAACCATATGACGTTGTTTCCAAACCACAATTGAAATAAAAGCGTATTCCAAATGGTACAAGTATGTAATAAGTTCATAGTTTCAAATTACAACCTGTTGAACTAAAAATGCATGTCTGGCCACATTGTTGGTGAATCACATGTTTTCTATTAATTGACGCGTGTTAACATTATGAAAGTAATTGTTTAGTTTGCGGATGATTGGCAAAAAAAATCACAAAAAAAAAAACAAAAAATTAGCATAATATGCTAAATATTATAAAGGATTTCTTGGTCAATTTTCGATAATAAATTTTAATTTCCGGTCGGAAATCTCCCAGAAAAGTCCATAAAACCAAAAACCAATATTTTTTGTTGGAGCTAGCTACTTTGCTGGCTAACTTATTTTCGAAGGTGGTTTTTTCAACCAAATTTTTTGGGGTTCCATATAATGATTATAAATATCATGGCGCCCATATTATTCCATTTCGAGAAATTTATCTTTTTCCTATCGAAAAATTTACGATTTTGTCCATCGTCACTCCCAAATCGTACACTGTGCACCTCCTGCCTCGCAAAAAGTTGTTTTATTTTTTTTTGTAGCTTTTTTTATTTCTGATATTAAAAATAACACTGGATCACAAATGTTTGTTTTTCTTATTGTTCACCGGACGCCACAATGCAATTCCTATGTAGAATTGCTCGGTGCTTCCGAAAATCAAGTAAATTTTCCATGGATAAGTTTTCGATATCTTTGAAATTTACCGTAATCAGCTTAAAAAAAGAGTAATTCCACTTAATCACGTATGTATTTCTAATCTTTTCATCAAAAATTCTGGAATGATTAATTAATTTCTCAGAAACTATCAGGTCTGTCGAAAAGAGATCTATGTAAATATAAACAGTTTATAGAGAATTTAATTAGCTTTCATTTGCCATACTTCGTATTACAATTGTAAGATAAGTGGAATCACTCATTTTTTTTTAAGCTGCATAACGGTAAAGTACAACTATCTCGTAAACTTATCCATAGAAAAAAAATTAACTCAATTTATGGCCTTATTACGTGTTATTGCACCGCGCCCAGTTAGAAATTTATTTCATCACAGAATATTTATATATCTCTGCTGTTTGGCTTCTTTTGAATACACTGTACATCCGCATACTCATGCATACCAACACCACCACAAACTTGCCTACATATGTACATATATACATTGCACATTCTCTGCACACGTGCTTTTAACAATTCTCGCCTACGCTTAATGCATTCCCATAGTTGTTGTGATATCATTCGCGCGCCCATGTGTGAGTATTTATTTGTGTTTGTCTGTTTGTGAGTCAGCGTTCCGACATGTTTCTATTTCATTGTATTTGGTTGTTCACTGCTTTGGGGCATTCAAATGAAATGACAAATTGTATCCTTTTCATATGCAAACAAATGTATTTGGATTGAAATTCCTCAAAGGATATGCGTAATTTTGTTGTTAGCGTCAGTGCGACAGGAAGACGACGCAAACAATAACTACTACAACTACAAGATACACCACAATCATAATAATCTGAACATCTGCATAGAGTTAAGATCTATATCTGTTGACAGAATAAATCATGTAGAAGCATTGCAAAGACACGTACATACATGCATAAGTAAGTGCATTTTCTGGAAATTCAAATATTCCAAATATTTGAAAAGTGTGCGCTTTTGTAGGAGTAAATATATGCAAATGCAGTTATTTCAAAAATTTACCACTACATACATACATATGTATATACCATATTGAGTTGATTATATCTTCGAATTTGTATTGATAAAGTTAGGGTGCATTCCAAAACGTCAAAATACAAAGCATCAGTCTCCTTTGTTTTTAAACCGCACCAGAGAAAAGTGGAACTTGCGCAACCTACTTGAAAACTTGCATTCAACCGTGGTTGCGTACATTTGGCATTACAATCTACTTAGATTTAAAAATAAAAGAGACTCATGCTTTGTATTTTGACGTTTTAGGAATTTACCCTTTTCTTGAATAGATCTAAATGATTTATAAAGATAATAAATATTTACTTCATTGCATGTCATAGAGATTTCGGATAATTTTACAGCAAGAAATAAGATTAATTCCATACAAATGCAAATGATATACAAAAATATATATGCACCTCAAAAAAACATAAAAATATAAAATATCCGCGCAAAACCCGCGAAAATTTAGCAAATTTTCACCAAAATTTTTAACTTGTTAATCAGATTTTTTAGATATTTTTTGAGTATGCAGTTTTGCAGCCCTTTAAATTCTATTAAAAAAAAATCCAAGTTCGGAGTTAGTCAAAAATCGCGTTGATTTTTGAGAATTTTTTTGTTGAAGGTGTTTTAAATTTTTTGCAACTAAAGTATTTTCGAAAAAAACCTTGCACTTTGTTATAATATAATTGATTTGGTTACAAATCTGCGTACTGATTAAAAAGTTGAAAATTTGCT
>NW_023458555.1:15655221-15655405 GCF_013731165.1 Rhagoletis pomonella | reverse complement strand
TAAATAAAATGAAGCTGATTCTAGTGAGATTTTAAATATTTTCATATTTACAAAAACTTTCATTTCAAAGATGTTGAGTTCTTTCCTTGTTTACATTTTTTTGAAATTACAGTCAGGTATGAGAGAGCTCGACTGAATTGTTACTTCTACCTTGTTGAATATGCCTTGGTGTATACATAATGCT
>NW_023458555.1:15653083-15655121 GCF_013731165.1 Rhagoletis pomonella | reverse complement strand
TATTTTATTGGCGTTCAATTTCTACCAAACTTATCCTTGCAATAGTCACTACGGGAAATTCATCTTTTCGTCTTTACATTTCCCGTTGCCAAGGAAATTAGTATACGCAGATGTTGCAACATTGTGTTGCACAAGTATGTATTTGAAACTTTGGAATCACGAATTAGGGAAACTCGTTGACATTTGCAGCGTTAATCGATCGCAAACGTGCTTCTTAACTGCGTCGACCTTTAAAGTTTTTTAAACGGGTTTTCGAGTCTGCAAGTAAAAATAAGAACATTTTTTATACTTTATCCTGCTTGGCATAACTCGTATAAATAGGCAGCGGAAAAATTTGTATTAGCTGCATTTCAGAATTGCAGTAACTGGGAACGTATATTCGTGAATTATTTTCACAGTGAAGATCCAAAAAATATTACACCAAAATTTAAAAAAAAATATAGCGAGAATTTGAAGTATTTAAAAATCGCGTATTTTTTTTTTGTGAAAGTAAAAAAAAATTTATTATAAATCAATTCGACTTCTTAGGCCCCTGAAACTTGCACTTTATTATACTAAAATTTAATGAGCTAAAGCTGCATACCTAAATTTTTTCTGAAAATAAAAAAATTTAATTTTGGTAAAATTTTTATTTATCTGCAACTTTTTATTGCACTACAAAAAACTGGTAAACCAACTTTACAAATCCTTTGGCACTTTTTCATCATTTGACCAGCCTAATTGAATGGAGTTGTTCAGATTCCTATCATCTCCAAATTTTTTGAAATTTCTTACACTATGCTTTTAATATTCTATGAAAAAAATCAGAATATTTTTACTGCTCATTTTCTAAAGTAAAAAATCAATATTTTCCTGTGAAGAAAACAACTCGCAATTTTTGTCATTAATTTTTTAGAAATTGATGAAGAGCTGTGGTATAAGTAAATATGCCACTGAACATGAAAGAAATGCCGAAACAAAACTTAAAAAAAGTTCCGAAAAGTACCAAAAAAGTTCCGGAAAATTATATGTAGAAGTCAAAATTTGTTTAGAATAAAACCAAAATTTCCTTTACAGTGAAAGAGAGCTTTAATTGAGCCTTCTAAATAGCGATACGACAATTCGCACACGATCTTCAAAAGTTAAGATTACCATGTGCTGAAAAATAGTTTTTCACATTTTCTGACAAACGTTTCAGTTTGAGTTGCGTCACCTTTCAAGATCCTGTGCGAATTATTTTACTATGTTATTTTGATTTCGTTTTCTGAATTCTCTGCGTACTTCTTCGGCAAACCAGTTATTCCTGCGCGGGTAGTAGTTGGGAGCTGCATTCCTACTGTTCATTTACATTTACATACATATGGGGTCGATTATGAGTTTCTTGTTTAAGCAGGATTGATAATTGCTTGATTAATTTCTCGACTGTCGAACTTCCCTCGCGATGCCCGGCGCACCTTCTTCATTGCACAAATACGCATTTTGACCTACGCTCGAAGCGTATCTTCCATTCATCATAACGCGATCAGTTCAGTCTAAGGCATTTCAAGTCTTTTCATTGGCTTAAAGTTTTTTAAGTGGCCGGTCTCAATACTAGCGCACAAACCATTTCTGCGATGACTTTAACCGAATATACGTTGATATTGCGAGCCGCTTAATTGCACGCTTGCACGCAGCCACACTTAAAGCCCATTCACATAGAACTTTGGTGTTGCGTTGGCGTTTCCGTCGCTTCAACAGCTGACTATAAATATATGAATTCGAATGCAGCCGTCCCCATAGTCAAAATTCAGCAACGGTAACGCCAACACAATGCAGAAAGATGGTCATCTCTCAACTTTTCGCTTTCGTCACTCGTCAGCAGTTGCAAATAAATAAAATTATGTGAAATATTTTTTCTTTTTATCCTTCGTTAGTATATTACTTAATTTAGTGGCCAAAGCATTCGCTGCCAAGCGTTCATTGTAGTAAGCATACTTTTTAACGTGCGTTATGTCAAACCGACGCCAACGCCAAAGGGGCACCGAAATTGCGCATATGGAAACTGTGCATTTAGACATTA